>NW_016910092.1:76893-121398 GCF_001483705.2 Eufriesea mexicana
TATACCACGAAAGCCAAAGCTACGCAGGCCTAACACAGACTAACATAACACAAACAAACGTAGCCTATCTCAACCTAACGGGCCGAGACCACTACCGCTGGCTGACACATAGCCAATCAGAGCATATTCGAGCACTGTAGAGCGTATAACTGTGCGTAGCACAAAAGTAAAGGATACCCTATCATAACCAAACCGAACGTAACAATACCATACGTAAGGTATATCATCACAACGTGCGGAGGCCACTATTGCTGGCCATCCCAGTGACAATCTGTGCACACTAGAGCGCTGCAGAGCGCTGATATCCACCGAAAAGTAGTGTATAGCACTGTAGCCAAAGCTACCACTTCCTATCCTAACCAGCCGTAGCACTGCGTAGCGCAACATAACACAACCTCACGTGCCGCGACCACGATTGGTGGCCTCCCCATACACCAAGCCCAACATACTAGTGGATAGTAGAACACAGAAACCAATAGAATCGCAGTGTATATCAGAAGAGCCAAAGCCACAGAAGCCTAACCCAAACAAGCAGATCGTAACCAAACGTAGCAGAGCTCAGCATAGCCTGCCGCGATCACTATTGCTGGACTCCCCACGGCCAAACAGGATAGATTGGAGCATAGTATATCGTAAAAGTCCAACGAACATAAGCATATACCACGAAAGTCAAATCTATCCAAACTAGACCCCAACCAGCATACCGAAGCCAAACGTAGCCTATCTCAACCTACCCTGCCTGGGCCACCATTACTGCCCCACCTGAGCCGAGCAGAGTGTAGCAGACCAATGTAGGACGCTGAAATCGACCGAATAGCAATGTGTAGCACAAAAGTCGAACCAATCACAAAGATACATAGTCAAACCCATCACAGACAAACGAAATATAACTCAATCCAACGTACCGAGACCACTATTACTGGCATCCACAGACACAAGAGGGTTGTGACAGCGAACAGTGGAGCGCACAAGTCCATGGTATAGCTGTGTGTAGCACAAAAGTCGAAGATATCCTAACCTATCGCAACGTAGGCAAACCCAACCGAAATCTATCATAGTCTAAAGTCCCGAGACCACTATTGCTGTCTTCCCCATAGCCAAGCAGAATTTGCTGCAGAATAGTAGAGTGCAGGAATCCAACGAATAGCAGTGTATAGCACAAAAGTCAAGGCTATCCTATCCTAACCTAACCAAGGGTACCCTAACCAAACGCAGCGTAACTAAGCCATATGTGCCGAGACCACTATTTCTGGCCTCGCCAGCGCCAAGCGGAGCATATTAGAGCACTGCATAGCACAGAAATCCACTGAATAGCAGTGCATAACGCAAAAGTCAAAGCTATCCTATCCTATCCAATCAAAACGTAACATAAGCAGACGCAACGTAACACAAACTAGCGTGCAACAACGGCTATTGCCGATCTCACGAGAGCTTGGCAAGTACAACAGAGCAGTGCGGAGCGCTTAAATCGTCCAAATAGCAGTGTGTAGCACCAAAAGTCAAATCTATCCTAAACAAACCTAACCAAACCTAGCCTAACCAAACGTAACGTAACAAAACCTAACGTGCCGCGACCTACATTGCTGGCCTTCAGAGAGTCGAGAAGTGTTTGGTGCAGCAACGTAGAGCGCAGAAGGTCCACCGAATTGCAGCGTACAGCACAAAGATCAAAGCTGCCCATCCCTAACCTAACCCAACGTAACACAACCAAACGTAAACAAACACAGCCTAACGTGCCCAGACCGCTATTGCTCACCTCCCCAGGGCAAAGAGGACTATACTAGAGCACGGAAGAACGCAGAAATCCGCCGCACTAATGTGTAAAGCACAATAGTCGAAGATATCTTGACCTAAGCAAACATAACCTGAATTATCCTTACGCAGCCTAACTCAGACTGACTTACCGAGACCATTATTGCTTGCCACCCCAGCGCCAAGCCGAGCACACTAGAGCACAGTAGAGCGCCGAAATCCACCGAAGAGCAGAGTTCAGCACAAAAGACAAGGCTATCCTATCCTAGCCTAATCAAACCTAATATAACCAAAGGTTTTATACCTCCACCTAACGAGCCGAGACCACAATTGGTGGCCTCCCCAGAGCCATGCAGTACGTACCAGAGCACAGCCGTGAGCAGAAATCCAACGAACAACAGTCTGTACCATGAAAGGTAAAGATAAACTACCTAACCGAAACAAACACAACTTAAACGAACGTGGCGTAACACAACCTAACGTGCCGAGACGCTGTTACTGGCATCCCCATAGCCGGACAGAGTACTGTAGAGCGACGTAAAGCGCAGAAATCCTGCGAAGAGCAGTGTATAGATGAAAAGTCAGTGCAATCCGAACCGCGCCCGAAGATGCGACCACTATTGCTTTACACGCCAGGGCCAAGCAGAATATAGTACAGCGCAGTAGAGCGCAGAAGTCCACCGTGAAATGGTGTACACCATGAAAGTCCTTGCCATCCACACCTAACCTAAACAGGCATAACTAAACCAAACGTAGCCTAATTCAACCTGACGTGCCCAGACCACCATTGCTGGTCTGCACTTAGCCGAGCAGAGTACAGTAGTGCCAAGTAGAACGCAGAAAGCCACTAGCTAGCAATGTATAGCACAAAAGTCACAGATATCCTAACCTAACAATACCTAACCTAATCTAACCACACGTAGGATAAATCAACCTAACGAGCCGACACCTCTACTTCTGGACGCCCCAGAGCAAAGCAAAACATATTAGAGTACGGTGGAGCGCAGAAATTCACCTTGAAGCAGTGCATAGCACTAAATTCAAGGCCATCATAACCAAACATGGCCTAATGCAACCTAACCAAATGCAACCTGACTAAGACTATCGTGCCACGACCGCCAATGCTGGCATCCCCAGAGTCGGGTATGGTAAAGTAACGCAACGAAGAGCGCAGAAATCCATCGAATAGCAGTGTATAGCACAAGAGACAGAGATATCCTCTCCTGACCCATTCATACGCCACATACCGAAACGCAACATAACTCAGCCTAACGTGCAGAGATCACCACTGCTGGCCTCAGCATAGACAGAAGAATATACTAGAGCACTGCAGAGCGCAGAAACCCACCGAAGAACAGTGAATACCACGTAAGTCAGAGCTATCTATAGCTAACCTAGCATAACGTAACCAAACCGAACGTAGCCTAACTCGCACATAGCGTGCCTTGACCACTATTGCTGGCTTCCCCATAGACGAGCAGAGCGTAGCAGAGCAATGTAGAGCGCAGAAATCCACCGGGCGGCAGAGTATATCACAAAAGTGAATGCTAACCTCTCCTAACCTATCCAAACGTAACACAACATAACGTAACTTAACTGAACATATCGCGCCACGGCCACTGTTGCTGTCCACCCCAGAGTCGGGCAGATTATAGTAGATCACAGGAGAGCGCAGACATCCACCGAATAGCCGTGTGCAACGTGAAAGTCAGAGCTACCCATACCTAACCCGACCCTGCGTAAGGCAATCAAACGTAGCCTAACTCAGCCGAACGAGAAGAGACCACCATCGCTGGGTACGCACAGACGAGAAGAGCATCATAGAGCAATGTAAAGAGCAGGGATTCACCGAAACGTGGTGTATAGCACAAATGTTAAAGCTACCCGATCCTAACCAAAGCAAACGTAACACAACCAAACGTAGCCTAACTCAAGGTAACTTGCCGCGACTATTGTTGCTGACATCGCCAGGGACAAGCAGAGGATAATATAGTACCGTAAAGCGCGCCAGCACACCGAATATCAGTGTAGAGCACAAAAGCTGAAGCCAACCACCGCTAACCCAACGAAACGCTACATAAGCAAACGTAACTTAACTCAAATTAACATGCCGCGACTACAATTGCTGGGCTCCCCAAATTCGAGCAGAGTACAGTAGAGCACAGTAGAGATGAGAAACACACTTAGTAACAGCTTACAACAGGAAAGTCAAAGCTACACTGAAATAACGCAGCGTAACCTATCGTAACCGAACATACTCTAACTCAACCTAACGTGACGCTGCCACCATTGCTGGCCTCCCGAGAGTCGAACAGTATATAGTAGATAAATGTACAGCGCAGAAATGCTCCGAAGGGCAGTGTATAGCACAAAAGTCTAAGCTATCATTTCCTAACCTAACCAAACCTTGCATAACCAGACGCAACATGTCTCAGACCTAGGTGCACAGAGCACTACTGCTGGCCACCCCATAGCCAAGCAGAATATTCCAGAGCAGGGTCAAGCGCAGAAATCCACCGAAAAACAGCGTACAGCACAAATGTCAATGCTATCCTAACCACACATAACCTTCCCTAACCAAATCAAACGTAACATAACCTAACCTAATGTGCCGCGGCCGCAATTGCTGACAGCCCCACAGCAATGAAGAGCATATAAGAGCACAGTAGAGCGCAGAAATCAACTCTATAGGAGTGTATAGCACAAAGTCTAAGCTGCCCTATACTAACCTAACCAAACGTAAACTAACCGAACATAACATAGCTGAACCCAACGTACCGAGACCACCGCTGCTGTGCCCCACAGAGACAGGCAGAGGATATTAGAGCACAGTAGAGAGCAGAAATCCACTGAATAGCAGTGTATGGCGCAAAAATCAAAGCTACCATACACTAACCTAACCAATCGTGGCATAACAGAACGTAGGCTAACTCAACATGACGTGACGAGACAAATATAGCTTGCCTTCACAGAGCCAAGCGAAATGTACTAGAGCACAGTAGAGAGCAGTAATGCACCGCGTTGCAGTGTAGAGCATAAGGGTTGTAGGTACCATAACATAACATGTCCACACCTAACCTGACCGAACGTGGCCTAGCTAAATATAAGCAGCCGAGACTACCATTGCTGGTCTCCCCAGAAACATGCAGGGAATATTAGAGCAGTATAAAGCGCAGAAATCCACCGAATAGCAGTGTATAGCGCAAAAGTCAGAGCTACCCAATCCTAACCTATCCAAACGTATCATAACCGAACGTACCCTAACAAAACCTAACGTGCCTAGACAAATATTGCTGGTATCCCGATAGCCATGCAGAACATATTAGAAGAGGAGTGGAGCTCAGAAATCAGTAGAATGGCAGTGCATAGCAGAAAGGGCAAAGCTATCCAAACTTAACCTATGCTAACATAACCTATCGGAATGTAACATAACTTAATCTAACCTGCCGCAGCCACTATTTTTGGCCTCCCCAGAGCAAAGGAGGGCGTAATAGAGCTGAGTAGAGGGCAAGAAACCACCGAATAACAGCGTATAGCTCAAATGTCAATGCCATCCTAACCACACATATCCTACCCTAACCAAACCATACGTAACCTAACTGAACTTAACAAGCCGAGGCCGATATTGCTGGCCTCCCCACAGCCATGCAGAGCAAATGAGAGCACAGTAGAGCACAGGAATCGTCTGTACTTCAGTGTATAGCGCAAATGTCGAAGCTACCCTATCCTAACAGGACCAAATATAACATAACGATACGC
The DNA here is from genome assembly GCF_001483705.2 of Eufriesea mexicana. Lineage (NCBI taxonomy): Eukaryota > Metazoa > Arthropoda > Insecta > Hymenoptera > Apidae > Eufriesea > Eufriesea mexicana. The sequence goes on from NW_016910092.1 coordinate 82,405, forward strand.
AGCATATCAAAATTTTTCCTGCCCGACCATAATTACTGGCCACCCCAGTGTCGAACAGAGTACAGTAGTGGGCAGTAAAACGCAGAAAGCCACCAAATAGCAATGTATAGCACAAGAGTCAAAGATATACTAACCAGACCCAACGAAACCAAACCTACCCAAACGTAATTCAACTCAAACTATCGTGCGGCGGCCAGAATTGCTGGCCTCCACAGAGCCGAGCGGAATATATTCTGCGCCGCGCCCTCCCCCTCCCCTAATATGCTCTGCTTGTACCTGGAGATGCCAGCAGTAGCGGACGCGCCACGATATGCTGTGTTATATTATGTTCGGTAATGTTACGTTTGGCTTGGTTAGAAGAGGTTAGCTACGACTTTTGTGCTGTACACAGCTATGCGGCGGACCTCTGCGCTCTACCGTGCTCCAGCAAATTCTTCGTGTCTCTGTGGAGGCCAGCAACAATGGTCTCGGCACGTTAGGTTAAGTTTGGTTACGTTTGTCTGTATCACGTATGGATATGTGAGGATATGGTACAGTTCACTTTTGTGCTATAGACTACTCTTCGGCGGATTCCAGCGCTCTACATTGCTCTACTATACTCTGCTCGACTCAGGCGTGGCCAGCAGCAGTGGTCATGACACTTCGGGTTAAGCTAGATTACGTCCGTTTATATTCCGTTTGGATATGTTATTATAGGACAGAATTTACCGCCGCGCTATAGACTGCTATTCAGTTAATTTCTACGCAGTACATTGCTCCACTGCACTCTGCTCGTCTCTGGGGAGACCAGCAAAAGTGTTCTCTGCACTTCAGTTTAAGTTATGTTACGTTCGTTTATATTCCGTTTGGATATGTTATTAAAGGATATAATTTACCGCCGCGCTATAGACTGCTTTTCAGTGGATTTCTACGCACTACATTGCTCTACTATACCCTCCCCGACCCTTGGGAGTCCAGTAAGAGTGGTCTCAGCACGTTAGGTAGTGTTAGGTTACGTTTGGTCTTACCATGTTTGGTTAAGTTAGGCTAGGATAGCTATGACTCATGTGCTGTACATTGCTATTTGGTGGCTTTCTGCGCTCTACTGTACGCTCATATGCTCTGCATGGCTGTAGGGATACCAGCAATAGTGACCACGGCTCGCTAGGTTTAGTTAGGTTACGTTTGGTTTGGTTAGGGTTGACTATGTGTGGTCAGGATGGCATTGACATTTGTGCTATACACTGCTATACAGGTGATTTCTGCGCTCTACTGTACGCTCATATGCTCTGCATGGCTGTAGGGATACCAGCAATAGTGACCACGGCTCGCTAGGTTTAGTTAGGTTACGTTTGGTTTGGTTAGGGTTGACTATGTGTGGTCAGGATGGCATTGACATTTGTGCTATACGCTGCTGTACGGATGATTCTTGCCCTCTACTGTGCCCTATTATGCGTGCCTTTGCTCAGGGGTGCCAGAAATAGTGGCTGCGTCACTTTAGGGTGGCTTATGGTACGTTTGTGTATGTCACGACTGATTAGGTTAGGAGAGGATTGCTATGACTCTTGTCCTGTACACTGCTGCTCGGTGGATTTCTGCGCTCTACTGTGCTCTAATATAATCAGCTTGGCTCTGGAAAGGCCAGCAATATTTGTAACGGCACGTTATATTTAGTTACGCTACGTTTAGTACGTTAGGATACGTAAGGTTATGCAATGGTATCTTTGACTTATGTGCTTTGCTCTGCAATGCGGCGGATTTCTATGCACTAATGTTCTCTAGTATATCCTGATTGGCTCTTGGGAGGTCAGCCATAGTGGTCTAGGCACGCTAGTCTAAGTTAGGTTACGTTTGGTTATGCTACGTTTGGTTAGGGTAGGCTAGGGCAGTTTTGACTCTTGTGGTATAAACTGCATTCCGGTGCGTTTCTGCGCTCTACTGTGATCTTGTATATTCTGCTCTGCTCTGGCTCGGGAAGAGATAGCGACCGCGGCTCGTTAGCTTGAATAATGTCACGTTTGGTTATGTTATGTTTATTTGGATCTCATTTGGATAGCCATGACCTTCCCGCTGTACCCGGCAACCCATGGGCTTCGGCGCACTCCTCTATTGCTGACCTTTGGGGAGTCGAGCATAGTATAGTAGAGCACATAGAGTGCGGAAGCCCACCGAATAGCAGTGTATGGCACAAAAGTTAAAGCTAACCTTTCATAACCTAACCAAGCTTAACACATCCAAACTTAACCTAACAAAACCTATCTTGCCAGGACCACTATTACTGGCCTCTCCATCGCTTTGCAGATCGTATCAGCGGAGATCGGAGCGCAGAAATCAACAGAATGGCAGTGAGCAGCTGAAAGGTCAAAGATATTCAATCATAACGAATGCCAACAAAATCTAACCAAACGTAACGTAACTATACCTTACGTGCCACGGCCACCACTCTGGCCTGCCATGAACAAAACAGGGCATACTAGAGCGCAACAGAGGGCAGGAATTCACCGAACAGCCGTGCAGAGCACGAAAGTCAAAGCTATCCTATCCAAGCTTAACCTAACCTAACATAACCAAGCGTAACCTAGCTCTACCTATCGTGCCACGACCGCTATTGCTGGCGTACCGAGTGTGGGGGAGAATGTTGTATAGCTACAAGTATCACAGAAAGCCTCTGAAGAGCAGTGTATAGCACAAAAGTCGTAGCTGCCCTTTTCTAGCATAGCCAAATTTTACTTATCAGTACGTAGCATAACCCAACATAACGAGCCGCGACAGCCATCCCTGTCGCCCCCGGAGGCAAGCAGAATGTTGCAGTGCACAGTAGGGCGCACAAGCCCATAGAATTGCAGTGTGTAGCACAAGAGTCGAAGCTATCCTAACCTACCCCAACGTAACCTAACCTAACCAAACGCAATCGAACTCAACTTGACGTGCCGCGAGCACCATTGCTGGTTTCAGGAGAGTCGGGCAGAGTATAGTAGAACAAAGCAGAGCGCAAAAATTCACCGATGTGCACATTATAGCACGAAAGTCTATCTACCCTATCCTAAACTAAGCGAACGTAACGTAAGCGAACGCAGCATAGTTCAGGCTAACGTGCCGAAAGCACTACTCCTGTCCTCCACACAGCCGAGCAGAATATCCCAGGGCACAGAAGAGCGCAGAAATGCACAGAAGAGCTGTATACAGCACAAACGTTAAAGCCTGCTTAACAAAACTTAGCCTACCCTAACCTAACAAAACGTAACCTAACTCAACCGAACGTGCCACGAACGCTATTTCTGGCCTCCACAGTGACAAACGGAGGCTAGTGGAGCAATGATAAATATCGACCGAATTACAGCGTATAGGACAAAAGTCGAAGCTATCCTAACCAAACCTGACCTAGTCAAGAAAAACATAACCTACCTCTACCTATCGTACCGTCGCCACTATTCCTGGCACTCCCACATCAATGCAGGGCGTGTTAGAGTGCAGGAGATTGCCGGAATCAACCGAATATCAGGGCATAGCACGAAAGGCACAGCCATCTTAATCAAACATAGTCTACCCTAGCCGAACCAGATGCAACCTATCACAACCTATCGAGCCACGGCAGCCAGTGCCGGTCTCCCCCGATTCGAGTACAGTAGAGTAGAGCAAGGGAAGACGCAGAAAGCCTCCGAATAGCAGGGTATAGGACAAAAACCATAGTTGTCCTCTCCGAACCTGACAAAGCCTATCGTAATCAAACGTAACCTAGCACATTCTGACGTGCCGGGACCACTATTACAGGCCTCTCCAGCGCCGGGCAGAGTATAATAGAGCAATGTAGAGCGAAGGAGTCCGCCGAATAGCAGCCTATAGCGCAGAAGTCAACCCTACCCTGCCCTAACCTATCCAAACGCAATATAACGAAACGCAGCCGAAACAAACCTAACGTGTCAAGGGCACTATTGCTGTCCACCTCAGAGCCAAACAGAATATGCTAGAGCAGAGCAGAGTGCAGTAACCCGCGGCATTGCAGTGTGTAGCACAGAAGACAAATACATAACCCAACATATCCTTACCTAACCAAACCAAACGTAACATGACTCAACCAACCGTGCAGCGAACATATTTACTGGCCTCTTCAGAGATGAGCAGAACATATTGGAGCACTGTAGTGCGCATAAATCCACCGAAGAGCTGTGTACAGCGCAAAAGTTGAGGCTATCCTATCCTAACCCAACTAAACGTAACATAAGCAGGCGTAACATTACCCAACGCGAAGTGCCACGAATGCTTTTTCTGGCCTCACGAGAGCTAAGCAGTGTACAGCAGAGCAATGTAGAGCGCTGAAGACGTCCGAACAGCAGTGTATAGCACCGAGGTCAAAGATGTCTTAAATAAACATAATCATACCTAACCTACCCAAACGTGGCATAACCAAACCTAACGTGCCGGGAGCACTGTTCTTGGCATCCACAGACATGCTCTGTGTAAAAGCGTAGAGAAGAACGCAGAAGTCCATAGAATAGTAGTGTTTAGCATAAAAGTCGGAGCTATCCCTACCTAACACAACGTAACCTAACCTAACTTAACCAAACGTAATATAACCCAAACTAACGTGCCGCCACAACAATAGCTGGACTCCCGAGAGTCGGGCAGAGTATAGTAGGGCAATGTAGAGCGCAGAAATCGTCCGAATACAAGAGTACTAAGCAAATGTTTGAGATATGCCATCGTAACACAGCCACTCGTATCGTAACCGAATCTAACCTAACTCAAAGTAAGGTGCCGAGACCACTATTGCTGTCCACCCTAAAGGCAAGCAGAGCATATTAGAGCGCTACAGAGCGCAGAAATCCACCTCACAGGAGCGTATAGACAAAAGTCAAAGCCATCATATCCTATCCTAGCCAAACCTTACCTAACCAAACGTAACATAGCCTATCGTGCCGCGGCCACTATTACTGACGTCCACGGGGACAAGCAGGGTGTGTTAGCACACAATAGGGCGCAGAAGTCCGTAGGATTGCAGTGAGTAGCACACAAGTCGGAGACATCGCAGTCTAACTCAACCTAGCCTAACCAATACAAACGTAATCTACCACGACCTAACGTGCCGCGATCACTAATGTTGGTCACACCATGACAGGCAGAACATATCAGAGGAGAATAGGACGCAGAAATCCTTTGAATCGTAGTGTATGGCACAAGAGACAAAGCCAACCTAACCAAACATATCCAAACCTAACCAAACTCTACGTAATCTATCGCAACCAAACGTACAACCGTCGCTGTTGCTGACCTCCCCAGAGACAAACAGATGCTAGCATAGCAATGCAGAGCGCTGATGTCGACCGAATAGAAGTGTATGGCACAAAAGACAAAGCTATCCTAACCAAACCTATCCTAGGCCAGCCAAGCATAACGTAACATATCTCAACCAAGCGTGCCACGAACATTATTGCTGGCCTCCCCAGGGACAAGCAGAGTACATTACAGCGCAGTAGAGCGCCGAAATCAACCGGACAGCAGTGCATATGCAATAGTCGAAGCTATCCCATCCTAACCTAACCATACGTAACATAGCTTAACCTAACTTGCCGCGGCCGCTGCTGCTGGCGTCCCCGGAGAAAGGCAGAGCGTATCATAGAGCAGTAGAAAGCTGAAATCAACCGAAAAGCAGTCTATAGCACAAAAGTCAAAGCTATCCTCTCCTCAACTGACCAAATGTTACATATCCAAACGTAACGTAACCCAAACTGGGCTGCCACGGTCGCTACTGCTGGCCTCACGATAGCCAAGCAGAGGCTAGCAGAGCAATGCAGTGGGCAGGTATCGGCTGAATAGCAGTGTATAGCGCAAAAGGCAAAGCCATCCTAACGAAACGTAACCTAACCTGACCGAACCAGACGTGACCTAACACACCCTATCGGGTTGGGTCATGCTACGTTCGGTCGTGTTGCGCTTGGTTATGTGAAGCCATGGTAGCTTGCTCCTTTCTGCTGTGCACAGTTGTTCGGTGGAATTCTGCGCCCTGCAGTGACCTAGTTTTCCCTTCTTTGCTCTGGGAATTCCAGAAATAGTGGCCGCGACGTGGAAGGATGGGATAGGTTACGTTTGATTTGGTTAGGATTGTTTGGGTTAGGTTGAAGTACCTTTGTCTTTCGTGATACGCAATGACATGCTATGGACGTCTGCGCTCTGTTCTCCTATAATATGCCCTGGTTGGCGACGGGGAGGGCCGCAATATTTGCCTCGGCCCGTTAGGTCTATGTGGGATACGTTTGGTTAGGTCGTGTTAGCATTGGTATGGTTTGGAACGCTTCGGCTTATCCGCTTGCACTGTGATTCTAGGGATTTCTGCGCTCCACCCCATCTAATATGATGTGCTGGGCCCTAGGGAGGCCAGCAAAAGTGGTCGCGTCACGTTAGGTTGACTTGTGTTACGTTTGATAATGATTCGACTGGCTAGGTTTGGAGATGGTAGCATTGGCTTTTGTGCTATACACTGCTATCCTGTAGATTTCTGCTCTGTACTGTACCTAGTATATTCTGCTTGACTCTGGGGATGTCAGCAACTATGGTCTAGGCACGCTAGCTTCAGGTATGTTACGTTTGGTTATGTTACGTTTGGTTTGGCTAGGCAAGGATAGCTTTGACTGCTGTGCTGTACACTGCCATTAGGTGGATTTCTGTTCCCTACATTGTTGTTATATGCTCTGTTCTGCTCTGGGGATGCCAGCAATGGTGGTCGCTGCAAGTTAGTCTATGTTAGGCCACGTATGGTTGCGCTAAGTCAGTCTGTGTTAGGTTTGGATAGATTAGACTTTAAAGGCATACACTGATATTCGGTTTGTTCCTGCGCTCTACTATGCTCTACTGTATCCTGCTTGGCCCTTGCGAGTCCAGCAACAGTGGTCGCGGTACGGTATGTTGAGCTACGCTATGTTTGGTTAGGCTCCGTTTGTTTGGGATAGGCTTGGGTAGCTTAGGCTTTTCTGACATTCACTACGATGCGATGGGTTTCTGAGCTCTACTACCCACTAATATGTTCTGCTTGGCTCTGCGGAGGGGAGCAGTCGCTGTGGCGGCACGTCGGGTCTTGTTAGCTTGCGTTTGGCCGTACTACGTCTGGCTAGGTTACGAGGTGGTAGCACTGACTATTGTGCTATACAATGCTACTCGGTGGATATCTTCGCTCTACTCCCCTCTAATATGTTCTACTTGGCTCTGGCGAGGGCAGCAATAGTGGTCTCGGTACGTCAGGTTGAGTTATGTTCTGTTTGGCTTGGCCTGGTTAGCTTATGTTTGGTATGGCAGCTGTGACTTTTGTGCTATACACTGCTTCTCGGTCGATATCTGCGCGCTGCATTGCTCTACTTGCATCCGCTTATCTCTGTGGAGGCCAGCAATAGTGAGCTCGTCACGTTAGTCTTATTCAGTGTACGTACTGTTTGGTTATTCTTGGCCAGGTTTGGTTAGAGTTTCTCTTACTTTTGTGCCATGCACTTCCATTTTGCTGCCTTCAGTGCTCTACTGTGCTCCAGTATATTCTAGTTGCCTCTGAGTACGCCAGAAAAAGTGGTCTGGGCACGTTCGGTTAGTTTAGGATGCGTATGGTTATATTACGTTTGGATAGGTTAGGATAGGGTAGTTTCGACTTTTGTGCTGTACACAGATACTCGGTGAACTTTTGCGCTCTACTATGCTCTACTATATCCTGCCTGTCGCTTGCGATTGCAGCAATAGTGGTCGCGGCATGTTAGATTGAGCTATGCTATGATTGGATAGACTCTGTTGGCATGGGTTAGGATTGGGTAGCTTAGACTTCTCAGTTACGCACTGAGATTCTACGGATTCCTGAATTCTACTACCCACTAATATGTTCTGCATGGCTCTGTGGAGGCCTGCAATCGTGGTCGCGGCACTTCAGTTTTTGTTAGGCTGCGTTTGGTTATGTTATGATTGACTAGGTTAGGAGGTGGTAGCTTTGACTCTTGTGCTATACACTGCTTTTCAGTGGATTTCAACGCTCTACAGCGTCCCAGTGTTTTCTGCTTGGCATTGCGAAGGCTAGCAATGGCGGTCACAGCAGGTTGTGGTGAGATATGTTGCGTTCGATTAGGTTTGGCTGGACTAAGTTTGGACAGATAGCTTTTACTTTTGTGCTATGCACAGATATTCGGTGGATTTATGCGCTCTAGTGTGTTCGAGCACGCTCCTCTTGTTTCTGGGAAGGATAGCAACAGAGGCCTCGGCACGTTCGGTTGAGTTATGTTATGTTTGGCTTGGCCTGGTTGGGTTCGATTTAGTTATGGCAGCTGTGACTTTTGTGCTATACACTGGTATTCGGTCGATACCTACGATCTGCACTGCTCTATTAACATCCGCTTGTCCCTGGAGATGGAGCAACGGTGGGCGTGGCACGTATCATTGCGTTAGGTTAAGTTTGGTTAGGATGGCTTCTCCTTTTGTGCTGTACACTGCCATTCGTTCGATATCTGCGATCTGCATTGCTGTATCAGCTTCGGCTGGTCGCCGCGGAGGACAGTAATAGTGGTCGTGGCACATTTGTTTCTGGTATGTAAAGAGTGGTTAGTTTTGTTTGGGCTAAGTTTGTTCAGGATGGATTTGACTATTGTGCTATATACAGATATAGGGTGGATTTCAGCGCTCTAGTATGCTCGAATATGCGCTGCTTCGCGCTGGAGATTCAAGCAATAGTGGTCGCCCCACGTAAGGTTGAGTTGGATTACGTTTGGTTTGGTTAGGATTTGTTGTGTTAGGTTAGGATATCTTTGACTTTTGTGCCGCAAACTGCCATTCTATGGACTTCTGTGCCCTCTTGTGTGCTAGTACACTCTGCTCGTCTCTGTAGACGCCTGGAGTAGTGCTTTCGGCACATTAGGCTTAGTTATGTTACGTTTGGCATTGTTAGGCTTGGTAAGATTTGGTAAGTATGGCGTTGACTTTTGTGCTATACACTGCAATCCGGTGGATTTCAGCGCTCTGCATTGCTCTACAATACTCCGCTCGACCCTGAGGAGGCTAGCAATAGCGGTCGTGGCACGACAGCTTGGGTTACGTCACGTTTCGTTAGTTTGGGATAGGTTGGGTTGGGTTAGGGTGGTTTTGATATATGTGCTCAACACAAATCTTCTATGAACTAGTGTGCTCTACTGCGCTCCATCATATTCTGCTTGTCTCTGTGGACGGCAGTAGTGGCGGTCGCGGCACGTTTGATAGTGTTATATAGTGTTTGGGTAGGTTAGGTTAGGTTAGGTTTGGTCAGGGTGTTTCAGACTTTTGCGCTATGCACTGCAGTGCGGTCGATTTCTACTCTTTACTGATTTCTAGTATATTGTGCTTGGCCCTGCGGAGGCCGGCAATAGTGGTCTCCGCACGTTTGGTGGTGTTAGGTTGCGTTTGGTTATGTTACGTTCGGTTAGGTTAGGACGGAATAGATCTGACTTTTGTGCTATGCACTGCTCTTCGGCGGACTTCTGCGCTCTACAGTGCTCTAGTACGTTCTGCTTGGCGCTGAGGATGGCAGCAGCAGTGATGTCGGCACGGTAGGCTGAGTATGTTTCATTTGGCTATGTTACGTTTGGTCATGTTAGAATAAGATAGCTTTGACTTTTTTGTTTTACACGAATGCTTTGTGGATTTCGACGCCCTACACTGCCCTAAAATACTCTGTTCGACTCTCTGGGTGACCGGTAATGTTGATGGCGACACATTAGGTTGAGTTATGCTACGCTTGTTCAGGTTACGTTAGTTGCGTTTGGTTTGGATAGCTTTGCCTTTCGTGGTACAAACTGTTATTCGGTGGATTTCTGCGCTCTACACAGCCATAATATGATCTGATTGGCTCTGGGGAAAGGAGCAACAGTGGCCCCAGCACGTTGGGATGAGTTAGGTTACGTTTGGTTATGATGCGTTTGGCCCGGTTAGGATAGGATAGCATTGACTTTTGTGATATACACTGCTGTTCGGCCGATACCTGCTCTCAGCATTGCTCCAATATCCTCTGCTTGTCTCTGGGGAGGCCGGCACAGGTGAGCGAGGCACGTTTTATTGTGTTACGTTACGTACGGCTTGCTTTGGGCAGGTTATGTTTTGTTAGTATGGCATTGACATTTGTGAATCACAGCACTGTTCGGTGGCATCCTGCGCTCTACTGAGCTCTAGTGAATTCTGCTTGTCTGTGGGCAGGCCAGAAATAGTGGAATCGGCACGTTAGGTTGAGTCAGGCTATGTGTGGTTGTTCTGTTGGATTGGGTTAGGCTTGGGTAGATTCGACTTTTCTGATAAACACTGCGATTGTATGGATTTCTGAGTTCTGTTCTCCACTAACGTGTTCCGCTTGACCTTGTGGAGCCCAGCAATAGTGGTCGCGACACGTTACGTTGAGTTAGGGTACGTTCAGCATTGTTACGTTTAGATAGGTTACGGGAGAATAGCTTTGGCTTTAGTGCCACAGCATGCAATTAGGAGCATTTCTGCTCACTATAGTACTTTAATATTTTCAGCTTGGCTGTGGGAAGGCCAGGAATAGCGGTATCGGCAGGCTATGCTGGGTCACGTTACGTTTGGTTAGGTTGGCTTAGGAAAAGTTTGGTCTGTGTAGTTTTAGCTTTTGTGCTGTGCACTGCTACTCGGAGGATTTCTGCGCTCTACTGCGCTCTGGTATGTCTTGCTTGGCTCTGGGGATGCCACAAAGAGTGGTCGGGGCACGTCGGCATTAGTTAGGACACGTTAGGTTATGTTACGATTATCTACGATCGGAGAGGATAGCTATGCCTTTAGTGCTATAGTCTGTTATTAGGTCGATTTCTGCGCCCTATAGTGCTCTAATATTTTCAACTTCTCTCTGTCAAGGCATGCGATTCTGGTCACGGCCCGTTATGATGTGACAGGTTAGCTTCAGTTGGGTTGGGTAGGGCAAAGCTTGGTCGGGATAGCTTTAACTTTTGTGATGTACACTGCTATCCGGTGTATTTCTGCGCTCCACTGTGCACTGGCATAACCTGCTTGACTCTGGGGAGGGTAGCAATAGCGGTCTCGGCACGTTAGGTTGAGTTAGGATATGTTCGGTTATGTTCTGTAGGTTTGAGTTAGAGTTGGGTAGCTTCGACTTTTCCAATATGCACTGCGATTACATGGATTCCTGCGGTCTTCTCTCCACTAGTGTGTTCCGGTTGACTCTGTGTAGACCAGAAACAGTGGTCGCGGCACGTCAGTGTAAGTTAGGATATGTTCGGGTATGTTACGATTATCTAGGTTAGGAGAGGATAGCTACGCCTTTAGTGCTGTGGTCTGCTATTGTGTGGATTTCTGCGCCCTTGAGTGCTCAAATAATTTAGCTTCTCTCTAGCAAGGCAAGCGGTTCTGGATTTGGCACGTATGATGTGTCAGATTAGCTTCGGTTAGGTTGGGTCGGGCAAAGGTTGGTCGGGATAGCTTTAACTTTTGTGGTGTGCACTGCCATTTGGAGGATTTCCGCACTCTAGTGAGCTCTAGTATGTCCTGCTTTGCTCTTCGAATGCCAGAAAGTGTTGTCTCGGCACGTCATGTCAAGTCAGCCTACGCCCTGTTAGGTTGGGTTACGCTAGGTTTTGTTAGTGTAGCATCAACTTTTGAGCTGCATACTGATATGCGGTGGATTTCTGCCCTCTACTATGCTCTAGAATACCCTGCTTGGCTCTGGTGATGGCCGCAATAGTGGTCACGTGGCCTTTGTCTGAGTTACGTTACGTTCCATGACGTTATGTTTGGCCTGGTTAGGATAGGATACCATACACTATGATTGACATCACTGAAGCCGTCTCTCTCTCCGTTGTAACCTAGGTCAGGGTGACCACGGGCTGGCGTGTGGGGCCCGACTGTACGAGAAGCCGTGGTCCGGGCGCGCTACGTCGAGTGGTCGTTGCGCGGCGTCCACAGGGTATGCATGCGTTACGGTGCGGTGGTATGCATGTTGTGTGTGCCTGTAATCGACCCGTCTCGCGCGCATAGACATGATCGTTTCGGGTGCGATTCCCGTCGCGCCGGGAGGGAACTGCGGTTGCGTCGTGGGTGCGCCCTGGCATTTGCGTCGCCGCGAAGTCCAGGGCGCACCAAAATGCGATGGGCTGGCTATTGTGGGGGTTTTAGCGTGTAGAAGTCCCACATAACACCGCCGCTTCCTCTAAGGGGGCCTGGTACCATTGGAAGATTTCCCCCACGTGAAAAAAAGAAAAAAGAAGGATAGCATTGACTTTCGCACTGTACACCGCTATAGCGTTGATTTCTGCGGTATACCGTGCTCTAATATGTTCTCCATTGCTCCGGGTAGGGCAGCAATTGTGGTCTCGGCACGTTAGTTAGAGTTAAGTTAGGTTTGGCTTGGCTATATTGGGTCAGGTTTGGCTAGGATAGCTGCGACTTTTGCGTTATACGCTGCTATTGGGGCGACTTCTGCGCTCTGCATTGCTCTAGGAGACTCTGCCTGTGTGTGGGGAGGCCCGCAATAGTGGTTGTGGCACGATTGGTTGAGCTAGCTTACGTTTGGTTTGGTTACGGTTGGTTAGGTTTGGTTAGGGAGGCATCGACGTTTGTGCTATACACTGCCATTAGGTGGACTTCTGCGGTCTACTGTGCACTTGTATATTCTGCTTGGCTATGGGGAGACCGGCAGTAGCGCTTTCGGCACGTCATGTTGTGTTCGATTGCGTTTGGTTAGGTTAGGTTATATAAGGTTATGATGGGATAGCGCTGACTTCTGTGCTACACACTGCTAATCTATGGACTTCGGCACCCTACTGCGCGCCATCACACTCTACTTGTTTCCGGCAACGCAAGGAATGGTGGTCGCAACGCGTTAGGTGGAGCTTTGCTACATACGGTTATATAAGGTGTGGTTAGGTTTGGATAGGATAGCTTCGACCTTTGTGCTATACACTGCTATTCGGTGGATTTCTGCGCTCTTCTGTGCTTTAATATTCCCTGCTTTCATCTGTGTATGCCGGAAACGGTGGCCGCGGCGCATTAGGCTGTGTTAAGTTACGTTTGGTTAGGTTAGGTTAGTTTGTGTTAGGTTAGGACATCCTTGACTTTCGTGCTGCACACTGCTATCCTATGTGCCTCTTCGCACTGCCCTCCTCTAATATGCTCTGCTTGGCGCTGGTGAGGCTAGGAATAGTGCCCTTGGCACGTTAGGTTGTGCTATGTTACGTTTGGTTGTGTTACTCTTGGCTAGATTAGGATGGGACAACTTTTACTTTTACGTTATACACTGCTACTCAGTGGACTTCTGCCCTCTATATTGCCATACTATACCCTGCTCGACTATGGAGAGGCAAGCAATCGCTGTCGTGGCGCGATAGTTTGTGTTTGGTTATTTGTGTTTGGGCTAGGTTACGTTACGTTTAGAAAGGATGGCTTTGACTTTCGTGTTATATTATGTCATTCGGTGGATTTCTGAACTCTACTCAGTTCTAATATGTTCTGCTTGGGCCTGGGGAGGCCAGCAGTTGATGTCTCTGCCCGATACGTTTAGTTTCTCTGCGTAGGGTTATGTTAGGTTAGGACGTGTTAGGGTAGGATATCTCTGACTTTTGTGCTATACGCTCCAATTTGGCGGCTTTCCGCGGTCTACTGTGCACTAGCACGTTCTGCGTGGATAATTGGAGACCAGCAATATTGGTTTCGGCTCGTTAGCTTAAGTTAGGATGCGTTCGATTGTGCTACGTTTGAATAGGTTGTGATAGGGTATCTTTGACTTTGTGCTATACACGGCTATTCGGAGGATTTTTCCGCTCTGCGTTGCTCTACTCTACTCTTCTCGACTCTGCGGAGGCCCGCAATAGTGGTATCGGCTAGATATGTTTACTTAGGTTATGTTTCGCTACGTTACGATAGTTTGGGTAGGCATGGATATATTTGACTTTCGTGGAATACACTGCTATTCGGTGGATTTCTACGCTCCACAGTGCTATATGGTGCTCTGTTTGCCTCTGGGGAAACCAGTAATAGTGGCCTCAGCACGACAGGTTGAGATAGAATGCGCTTGGTGAGGTTACGTTAGCAATGGTTAGGCTTGAATAGTTTCGACTTTTCTACTGTAAACTGCGATTTCATGGATATCTGCGCTCCACTCTCCTCTATTATGTTCTGCTTCGCTCTGTGGAGGCCAGCAATAGTAGTCGCGGCACGATAGTTTGAGATACGTAACGATTTGTTAGATAGTGTTTGGTTAGGTTTGGTTAGGTTGGCTTCCACTTCTGTGCTGTTCACTGCTGTTCGTTGAATTTCTGCGCTTTACTGTGCACTAATTCGTTCTGCTTGGCTCTGGGGAAGCCAGCGGTAGAGAATTCGGCTCGTTAGGATGAGTTATGCTACTTTTGCTTAGGTTAGTTTATGTCCTGTAAGGTTAGGGTATCTTCGACCATTGCGCTTTACACTTCAGTGCGACGGATTTCTGCGCTCGACTGTGCTCTAGTATATTCTAACTTGCTCTGTGATTGTCAGCAATAGTGGCTGGGGCACGTTAGGTTGAGTCATGTTACGTTTGGTTGTGTTAAGCTTGGTTATGTCAGGAAAGGATAGCTTTGACTTTTGTGCTGTGCACTGCAATTCGATGAAGTTCTGCGATCTACTGTGACCTAGTTTCCCCTGCTTTGCTCTGGGAGTTCTACAACTGCTGGCCGCGGCGCGTTAGGATGTGATACGACGTTTTGTTACATTAGGTTTGTTTGGGTTAGGTTGAGATACCTTTGACTTTTGTGATATACAATGACATTCTATGGACGTCAGCGCTCCGTTCCCCTCTAATATGCCCTGGTTGGCTACGATGAGGTGAGCAATAACGGTCACGGTCAAGTTTTGTTTGCTTTGGAAATGTTGGATGGCTTCGACTTTTCTGCTGGATACTGCTATTCAATGGATATCTGCGGCCGACACTCCTCTGCTATGCTCTTTTTCGCTCTGTGGAGGCCAGCAATACTGGTCGCGGCATGTTAGGTTTAGTCAGATTACGTTTGGTTAGTTTAGGTTTGGTTGGGTTTGGTTAGGATTGCTTTGATACATCTGCTCAACATGGATATCCTATGGACTCCTGTGCTCTACAGTTCTCTATCATATTCTGCTCCCCTGTGGGGAATCCTCCTATAGTGTTCGCGGTATATTAGGTTCAGCTACTCTACATTTGGTTGGGATAGGTTAGGTATGATTAGGTCTGTATATCTTTGAGTTTTGTGCTTTTCATGGCCACTTGGTGCCATTCTGCTCTCTACTGTGTTCTAAGATGCTCTTCTCTACCCTATGGATGCAAGCAATATTGGTCATGGCGCGATAGGTTGCGTTATGCTGCGTTTGGTAATATTTCGTTTGGTCAGGTTAGGATGGGATATCATTGGCTTTGGCACTGTACGCCGCTGCTCGCAGGATTTCTACGCTCTACATTGCTCTGCTGTACACTCCTGGACTCTGTGGGGGCAGCAATAATAGTCACGGCATGTTAGGTTCAGTTAGATTTCTTTCTTCTAGCTTTGGTTACGTTGGGTTAGGTAACGATAGCTTTGACGTATGTGCTCGTAACTGACATTCTATGGACATCTGTACTGCACTGTGCACTATCATATTCTGCTCCTCTCTGGGGAAGCAAGCAATAGTGTCCGCGGCACGTTATGTTTAGTTATTCTACGTTTGGTTAGGACAGGTTATGTCTGCTTTGGTAGGATAGGCTCTGACAATTGTGCTATACACTGCTGTTCGGCGGAATTCTGCGCCCTACTGTGACCTTATATTCTCTGCCTTGTTGTGTGTAGGCCAGAAATAGTGGCCGCGGCTGGTTAGGTTGTGCAAGGTTACTCTTGGCTAGGTTAGGTTTGTTTGGGGTAGACAAGGATATCATTGACTTTTGTGCTACACACTGCCATTCTATGGACCTCGGCGCTCTGTTCTCCTCTAATATGTCCTGCTTTCCTCTGGACAGGTCAGATGAAACTGCCTAGGCGCAATAGGATTTGTTAGGTTACGTTTGGTTTTGTTATGTTTGGTTAGGTCAGGTTAGGATATTTTTGACCTTTGCACTATTAACTGCAGTGCTGTTGATTACTGCGTTCTACTTTGCCCTAGTATGTTCTGCTTGGATCCGGAGAGGCAAGCAATTGTGTGCATGGTACGTTAGGTTGTGTTAGGTTATGCTTTGCTTGGCTAGGTTTTGTTAGGTTCGGTTAGGTTAGCTTCTAATTTTGTGCTATATATTGCTATTCGGTCGATATCTACGCTCTGCATTACTCTACCAGCCACTGCTTGTCTCGTGGGAGGCCAGCAATAGTTGCCGTGGGATGTTAGTCTATTATAGGCTTCTTTCTGTTATGTTACGTTTTGTTACGTTAAGATAGGGTATCTTAGACCTTTGTGCTGCATTGTGCTCCTCGGTTGGTTTTTGCGCTCCACACAGGTTTACTATACCATGCTCCAGATGTTAGTCTATTATAGGCTTCTTTCTGTTATGTTACGTTTTGTTACGTTAAGTTAGGGTATCTTAGACCTTTGTGCTGCATTGTGCTCCTCGGTTGGTTTTTGCGCTCCACACAGGTTTACTATACCATGCTCCACCCACGGTTGGCCGGCAATAGTGTTCGCGGCACGTTAGGTTGTGTTAGAAGACGTTCGGTTACGTTAGGTTACGTTGCGTTTGGTTAGGGTAACTCTGTCTTCTCCGTTATAAGCTGTTATCGGGAGGAATTCTGGGCTCTACTGAGCTCTACTGTACGCAGCACGAATCTGGGTATCCCATCAGTAGTGGTTGCGACACGTTGCTTTGAGCTGTATTACGTTCAGTAATGTTACGATGTGATAGGTTAGGGAGTGCTGGCTTAAACTTTTTAGATATACACTGCTATTCGGTGGGTTTCTGCGCTATACAGTGATCTAATATGCTCTGCTTTTGCTGTGGGCTGGTCAGCAATACTGGTCTAGGCACGTAAGCTTCGGATAGGCTACGTTACGTTATGTTACGCTTGGTTAGGTTAGGTTAAGGTAGCTTTGACTTTTGTGCTATTCACTACTGATCAGCGGAATTCTGCGATCCACTATGCCCTAATATGTTCTGCTTTGCCCTGGCGAGGCCACCAATAGTGCTCTCGGCTCGTTAGGTTGAGATATACAGCGTTTGTTTATGTTAAGTTTGGTTTGGTTAGGATAGGATAGTTTCGACTTTTAAGCTGTACACCGCTATTCAGAGGATTCATTTCCTCTACATTGGTCTAATATGCTCTGCTTCGCTCTGGGGATGCCAGCAATAGTATTCTTTGCACGATTTGTTTAGTTAGGCTGCGTTCGGTTGTGTCAGGTTAGGGCAGGTTAGGTTAGAATATCTTCCTCTTTCGTGATATACACTGCAATGCGGTGTACTACCATGTTCTACTGTGCTCTAGTATATTCTGCTTGGCTCTGGAGAGGCCAGAAATAGATATCTCGTCCCGTTAGGTTTATTTATTCTACGATCGGTTAGGTTTGGTTACATCCGGTTAGGTTAGGATGTCCTTCACTTTTGTGCTATGCATTGCTATTTGGTGGCTTCCTGCGCACTACTTGCCACTATTATGCTATGGCCGACTCTGTGGAGGCCAGCAATAGTGGTCTCGGCCCGTTATATTGAGTTAGGCCACCTTCGGTTAGGATACGTTAGTTTGGGTTGGGTCTGGATATCTTTGCCTTTCGTGGTATAAGCTGTTGTCCGGAGGACTTCTGCGCTCCACTCTGCCCTAGTTTTTTCTGCTTGGCTCTGGGGCGGCCAGCAATAGTAGTCTCGGAACGTCAGTTTGAGATATATAACGGTTGGTTGTGCCACGTTTGGTTGTGTAGGGACAGGATAACATTGACTTTTACGCTATACACCGATATTCGGTGGGTTTATGCCCGCTACCGAGGTCTAGTACATTCTGTTTGCCTCTGGTGGACCAGCAATAGTGGTCTCGGCACGTTGGGGTAAGTTGGGATGCGTTCGTGTATATTACGTTTGGATAGGATAGGATAGGATACCTTTGGCTTTTCAGCTTTATACTGCTATTTGGAAGATTTAAACGGTCTGCGATGCCCTACTGTGCACTGCTCGACCCTTGGTAGTGCAGTATTAATGATCTCAGCCCGTTAGCTATTGTTAGGCTACGTTTGGTTACGTAACGTTAGTTTGGGTTATGCTTCGATAGATCTGGCTTTCGTTGTATACGCAGATGTTAGGTGGATTTCTACGCTGTACTGTGCTCTACTTTATCCAGCTTGGCCCTGTGGAGTCCAGCAATATTGTTCGCAGCTAGTAACGTTGTGCTAGGCTACGTTTGGTTAGGTTCTATGGTTCGGGTAATGTTTGGGTAGCTTACACTTTTCTGATATACCCAGCTGTACTATGGATCTCTGCGTCCTACTATACAGATATGTTTTCTGCATGGCTCGCGGGACGCCAGCAATCGTGATCGCGGCACGTTGTGTTGCGCTAGTTAACGCTTTGTTATGTTACGCTGGGCTAGGTAAGCAGGTTATAGCTTTGACTTTTATGCTATACACTGTTACTCGGCGGATTTCAGCGATCTACAGGGCTCTAGAGTGTTCAACTTGGCATTTGGAAGCCCAGCAATAGCGGTCCCGTCACGTCACACTGAGTTACGTTGCTCTCGCTTACGACATGTTAGGCTGCTTGATTAGGATATCTTCTACTTTTGTGCGGTGCACAGCAACTCGGTGGATTTCTGCGCTCTACATCGCCGTACTATACTCTGCCCGACCCTGTCCTGGCGAGCAATGGTGGTCGTGACACGATTGTTTCAGTTCGGTTACGTTTGGTTAGGCTTTTTTGGGTTAGGTTTGGTCATGATGGCTCTGACTTTTGTGCTATACGCTACTATTTGGTGAACTTCTGCGCTCTACTGCACCCTAGAATGTTCTCTTATGCACTGGGGAAGCCAAAAATGGTGGTCTCGGCTCGTTAGGTTTAGTTAGTGCAAGTTTGGTAAGGTTAGGTTAGGTCAAGTTAGGCTGGATTATATTTGACCTTTGTGCTATATCCTGCAATTTGGTGGCTCTGTGCGTCCTACTGTGCTCTAACATAATCTCCTTAGCACCAGGGCTTCCAGCAATGGTGGTCACGGTACGTTAGGTTTTGTTCGGTTGTGTTACGTTTGGTTATGGTAGGATAGGGTAGCTTCGAATTTTGCGCTATACAACTCTATTCGGTGTACTTCTGCGCCCTAGTGTGCTCTAATATTCTCAGCTTGTCCGCGGGACGGCTAGCAATAGCGGTCTCGTCACGTTACGCTCAGTTAGGCTACATTCCGCTCGGTTCGGTTGGGACAGGTTAGGTTAGGATATACTTGACTTTTGTGCTTTACGCAGCAATGCGGCGGTTTTCTGCGCCCTGCTGCGTTCTAGTATATTCTGCTTGGCTCTAGGGTTGTCAGCAATAGCGGTTTAGACATGTTAGGTTGAGTTATGTTTCGTTTGGTTATGTTACGTTTACTTATGTTACGTTTGGTTCGGTTAGGCGCGGATAACTTCGACTTTTGCGCTGAAGGCTGCAATTCGGTGGATTTCTGCGCTCTACATTGCTCTACCAAAGCCTGCTCGACTCTCGAGGGGCCAGCAATGTTGGTCAAGCCACGTTAGGTTGGGTTACGTTACGTTTGGTTAGGTTCGACTGATATGCAATAGATTAAGATAGCTTCGCCTTTTTCATGCACAGTGCTATTCTATGGGCTTCTACGCTTCTCAGATCGCTTTCGCACCCTGCTCGTCTTTGCGGACGCCAGGAATAATGATGTCGGCAGGTTAGTTTTGGTTACGCAAGGTTTGGTTAGGTTAGGTTTGGTTAGGTTTTGGTGGGATAGCTTTGACTATTGTGCTATACGCTGCTATTGTGTCGACTTCAGCGTCCTACATTGCTCTGCTACGCGCTGCTTGGCTCTCGTGAGGCCAGCGTAAGTGGACGTGGCACCCCAGGTCGTGTGACGTTACGTCTGGTTATGTCACGCTTAATCAGGTTAGGAGAGGATAAATCAGACTTTTGCATTATACATTACTATTCGGTGAACATGTTCGCTCTACTGTGCTCTAATGTGCTCTGCTTGGCTCTGGCGACGCCAACAATAGTAGTCTTGGCACGTTAGGTTTAGTTAGGCTAATATGTTCGCTCTACTGTGCTCTAATATGCTCTGCTTGGCTCTGGCGACGCCAACAATAGTAGTCTTGGCACGTTAGGTTTAGTTAGGCTACGTTTGGGTAGTTTATGTTGATTTGGGTTAGGTTTGGGTAGCTTTGTCTTTCGTGTTATACACTGTCATGAGGTGGAATCCAGCTCCCTTCTTTGTAGTGCTCCACTCTGCCCAAATATGGGTGGGCCAGCAGTAGCAGTCGCGGGACGTTACTTTGAGTTACGTTACGTTTGGCTATGTGGCGATTTGTTAGGTTAGGAAGAGATGACTTTGACTTTTGTGCTGACACTGCCATCCGGTGTATATCTGCGCTCCCCATATATCTACTATACTCTGCTCGATTGCAGGGAGACCAGAAATAACGGCCGTGGCACGGTAGGGTGTGTTCGGCTACTTTCGGTTCGGTTAGGTTAGGCTACGTTTGGCTAGGATGACCTTGACTTTTGTGTTATACACTGCTTTCGGTGGATTTCTACGTTTTACTGGGCTCTAATATGTACTGCTTGGCACTGGCTAGGCCAGTATTTGGGGTCTCGGCTCGTTAGGATTAATCATTCTTTGTTTGGTTAGGTTAGGTTAGGGCAAGTTAGGTATGGGTATCTATAAATTTTCTGCTGTACGATGCGATCATTTGGATTTCTGCGCCTTAATGTCTTCCAGTATGTTCTGCTTGGATAGAGGCAGGGGCAGCAATAGTGGTGTCAGCACTTTAGGCTTAGCTAGATTACGTTTGGTTAAGTTAGGATAGGATAGCTTTGACCTTTACGCTATAGACTGCTCTTCGGTGGACTTCTGTGAGCCACGTTGCTCTAATATGTTCTGCTTGGCTTTTCGGCGGCCTGCAAGGGAATTCTAGTCGCGTTACGTTGAGTTAGGCTACGTCTGGTTATGTTAGGTTTGGATAGGTTAGAATAGGAAACATTTGACTTTGGTGCTGTACGCTGCTAAACGGTGGACCACTGCCCTCTACTCTGATCTAATAGGCTCTGCTCGGCACCGGGGATGCCAGGAATAGTTGTGTCGACACGTAAGTTTGAGCGATACTACGTTGGGATAGGTTATGTTAGTTCGGGTTATGCCTGGATTGCTTTAACTTTCGTGTTACACACTGTTATTCCGTGGATTCCTGAGCTCTACTATGCTCTACTATAATCTGTTTGGCTCTGGAGAGGCCAGCAAGTGTGGTCTCGGTACGCTAGGTTGTGCTGTGCTACGGTCGGCTTGGCTAGGTTAGGATATATTTGGTTAGGATAGCCTTGTCTTTTTTGCTGTGCACTGCTACACGGCCGATACCTGTGCACTGCATTGCACTACCAGTGTCTGCTTGAATCGGTGGAGACCAGCAATAGCGTTCGTAGCACGTTCGGTTGAGAGAGATCACGTTTGGTATGGTTAGGCTAGTTAAAGTTTGACTAGGATGGCTTTGACTTCTGCGCTATATACTGTCATTCGGTCTATATCTGCGCTCTGCATTGGCGTACCAGCATCTGCCTGTCTCTGGAGAGGCCAGAAATGGTGGCCGTGGCACGTTTGGTTGGGTTAGGTTACCTTTGGATAGGTTAGGTTAGGTGAAGTTTAATTGGGATGTCTTTGACTTTTGCGCCATCCACTGCTATGCGTTGGATTTCTGCGCTCTACTGCCCTCTAGTATGTTCTGCCTTGCTCTGGGGGGCAAGGAATTGATGTATCTGTAGGTCAGTTTCAGTTAGGCTAGGTTAGGTGTTGTTTTGTCATGGTGGCTTTGACTATTGCGCTATGCACTTCTGTTAGGTGGACTTCTGCGCTCTACTGTGGTCTAATTCTCTCTGCTTTGCTCTGGTGAGGCTGTGATATGCTTTATTAGGTTACGCTTGGTTTCAATAGGTTAGGTTACGTTTGTTAGGATGGCTTTGACTTTTGTGTTGTCCACTGCTATGCGGTTGACTTCTGCGCTCTACTGTGCTCTAATATGGTCTGCTCGGCTCCGGGGAGGCTAGCAATAGAGGTATCTACTCACTACGCTTTGCTATTCTACGTTCGGCTATGCTATGTTGGGTCAGGTTAGGTTGGGATATCTTTGACTTTTGTGCTATACAAAGCTACTTGGTGGCCTTCTGTGCTCTATTGTGCCACAGTATATTCTGCTTGGCTCTGGGTGGTCCAGCAATAGTGGTCTCGGCACGCTAGGTTGGGTTAGGTCACGTTTGGTTGGGTTAGGTTAGGTAAAGTTTGGTTAGGATGGCTTTGACTTCGGTGCTATGTACTGCCATTTGGTCTGTATCTGTGATCTGCATTGCCGTACTAACATCTGCTTGTCTCTAGAGAGGCCAGCAATCGCGGTCGTAGCACGTTTGTTTGAGTTTGGTTACCTTTGGTTATGTTAGGTTAGGTTAAGTTTAGTTAGGGTACCTTTTACTTTTGTGCTGTACACTGCTTTTCGGCGGATTTCTGCGCTCTACTCTGCTCTAGTGTATTCTGCTTGGTTATGGGGATGTTAGTAGTATTGTTCCTGGCTAGTTAGGTCGAGTTATGCTACGTTTGGTTGCGTTACGTTCGTTTGGATCAGGTTTGAATAAATTCGACTTTCTCGGTGTACGCTGCTGTTCGGTGGATTTCTTCGCTCTACTGGTCTCTAGTATGTTCTGCTTGGCTCTGGGGAAGCCAGTAATTATGGTCTCGGCGCGATAGGTTGAGATAGTATACGTTTGGCTATGTAACGAAAGCACTGGTCAGGTGTGGGAAGCATCGACTTTTCTGCTATATGACGTGTTTCTATAGACTTCCGGGCCCTACTCTACTCTATTATACTCTGCTTAGCTCTGTGGTGACCAGCAATACTAGTCGCGGCACAATAGGGTGGGATTGGTAATGTTTGAATAGGTTAGGTTTTGTTGGGTTATTTTACCATTACTTAGGCATATGTGCACGACACTGATGTCCTATAGAATTCTGTGCTCTGCTGTGCTCTGACATATTCTGCTTGTTTCTTCTGAAGTCAGTAATAGCGTTCGCGGCACGTTAGGTTTAGTTACTGTACGTTTGGCTAGGTTAGATTGGGTCCGGTTAGGGTAGGATATCATTGACCTTTCTGCTGCACACTCCGACTCGATGAATTTCTCCGCCCTCTCTCCTCTAATATGTCCTGCTTGACCCTGGGGAGGCCACAAATAGAGGCCGTGGCATGTTAGGTCGAGCTAGGTTACGTTTGGTTAATATATTCAGGCATGGGTAAGGTACGGTTAGCTTTGGTTTTTCTGCTATACACTGCGATTCCATGGATTTCAGCGTACTGTTCTCCTCTAATATATTCTGCACGGCAGTGGGGGACCAGCAATTGTGGTCAAGGTACGTTAGGGTCGGATTGGTTACGTTTGGTTAGGTTAGGGTAGGTCAGGCTTGGTTAGGATAAACCTTACATTCTTGCTATACACAGCTATTCGGACGATTCCAGTGTTCTACCTTGCTCTGCTATACTCTGCTCAGTTCTTGTGAGCCCAGCATTGGCCATGGTGTTACGTCAGTTTGGGTTACGTTGCGTCTGCTTATGCTACGATTGGTTAGATTTGTATAGGGTAGCTCTGACTTTCGTGCTATACAGCGCTATTCGGAGGACTTCTACGATCTACACTGCTCTACTGCTCTCTGCTAGACTATGGCGACGGCAGTAATAGTACCCTCGGCACGTTAGGTCAAGTTAGTTTGTGATTGTTTACGTTACGTTTTCTTAGGTAGGGACAGCAGAGCCTTGACATTTGTGCTATACGGTCGATATCTGTGTGCAGCACCGCCTCACCCGTATCTGCTTGAATCGGAGAAGGCCAGGAAAAGCGGTTGTTGCAGGTTTGGTTAAGATAGGTTACGCTGTGTTAGGTTAGGTTAGTTTGAATTTGGTCAGGGCGTCTCTGACTTTTATGCTGTACACTGCTTTTCGGAGGATTCCTGCGCTCTACGTTGCTTTACTACACTCTGCTCGACTCTCGGCAGGCCAGCAATGGTGGTCTCGGAAGTCTAGGTTGGGTTAGTCTACATTTGGTTATGTCCTGTTGGTTTTGGTTAGTCTTGGATGGCTTAGACTTTTCAAATTCACATTGCGAATTTGTGCTCTTCTGCGTTCCACTATCCATTCATAAGTACCGCTTGGCTCTGTGGATGCCAGAAAACGTGGTCGCGGCACGTTAGTTTGGGATATGCTACGTTTGTTTGGGTTACGCTATTTTGGGTTAGGTTTCGATAGCTTTGACTTTCGTGGTATACACTGCTATTCGGAGGATTTCGGCGCTCTACTGTCTTCTACTATAATCTGCTCGACTCTGGAGAGGACACTAGTAGTGTTCTCGGTACGTTGGATTGGGTTAGGCTACGTTTGGTTAGGTGGTGTTAGTCTGCGTTAGGTCAGAATGGCTCGACTTGCGCTGTATACACTTCCTTTTGGTGGATCACTGCGCTCTTCATTGCTCTAAAATGCTCTGCTTGGCTCTGGGGAGGACAGCAACACAGATCACGGCACCTTATGTTGAGTTATGGTACGTTCGGTTAGGCAATGATGGGACAGGTTGGTGTAGCATTTCTTTCAGTTTTGTGCTATGCACGGCAAGGCTTGCGATTACTGCGCTCTACTGTGCTCCTGTATATTCTGCTTCGTTCTGGGGAGGCTAGCAATAGTTGTCTCGGCACGTTAGGTTAAGTTAGTATGCGTATGGTTATATTACGTTTGGCTAGGTTAGGATAGGATATGTTCGGCTTTTGGGCTACAAACCGCCATTCGGTGGATTGCTACGCTCTACGTTGCTCTACTACGCTCTGCTCGGCTATGGGGAGGCCCGTAATAGTGGTCTCGGCCCATTAGGTTGTGTTCGGCTACGTTGGCTGCGTTACGTTAGTTTCGGTTATGTTCGGATAGATTTGACTTTCGCGGTATACGCTGATTTTCGGTGGACCTTTTCGATCCACTATGCTCTACTATATCCTGCTCGGCCCTGGGTAGACTAGCAATACTGGTCGCGGCAGGTTATGCCGAGCTATGCTATGATTGGTTGTGCTCTGTTTGTTTGCTTTAGGCTTGGGTGTCTTAGGCCTCTCAGATGCGCACTGCAATTCTATGCCTTTCTGAGATCTACCACCCACTAATATGTTTTGCTTGGCTCTGTGGAGGCCAGCAATCGTGGTCGCGGCACTTCAGGTTTTGCTATGTTGCGCTTGGCAACGTTACTGTTATATGTTAGGAGGTGGTAGCTATGGCCATTGTGCTATACACTGCTATTCGGTAGATATCAGCTCTCCACAGCATTCATGGGTGCTCAGCTTGGCGTTAGGAAGGCTGAAAATGGTGGTCACTGCACGTTATGGTGAGAAAGGTTGCATTCGGTTAGGTCCGGTTGCCCTAAGTTTGGCCAGGGTTGTTTTTACCTTTGTGCTTCATACTGCTATGCGGTGGACTTCTGCGATCTACTGGTAGCTAATATTCTCTGCTTTGCTCTGGCATGGCCAGAAATTCTGTCTTCGGCGCTGTAAGTCCATCTAGGTTACGTTTTGTTAGGTTAGGGTAGGATGCCTTGTACTTTTATGCTGTGGATTCCTGCGCTCATTGTTGCTCTACTATACTATACTCGACATTGGGGAGGCCAGCAGTGGTGGTCGCTGCCCGTTTGCCTGAGTTATGTTACGTTTGGGTTGGCCAGGGTAGGACAAATTTGGTTCGGATGACTTTGACTATTTTGCTGTGCACTGCTCTTTGGTGGATTTCTGCGCTCCTCGTTGCTTTACTATACCCTACTCGACTTTGGGGAGGCCAGCAATGGTGCCGTGACATGATAGGCTTTGTTTAGTTACGCTTTGTTAGGTTAGGTTAGGTTAGGCTTGGTCTGGATGGCTTCGACTTATGTGGTGTACACTTCAATGCCTTCGAATCCTGCGATCTACTGTGCTCTGGTAAATTCTGCTTGTCTCTGACGAGGTCAGCAAGAGTGGTGTGGGCACGTTAGGTTGAGTTAGGTTACGTTCCTTTATGTTACGTTTGATTAGGATAGGATAGGATAACTTTGACTTTTGCGCTATACACTGCTATTCTGTAGGTGCCTGTGCAATGCATTGCTCCAATAGCATCTGCTTGTCTCTGGGGATGCCAGGAATGGCGGTCGTGGCGCGTCTGGTTGAGTTAGGTTACGCTTGGTTACGTTATGTTCGGCTATGCTTGAATGGGATGGCTTTGTCTTTTGCGCTGTACACTGCTGATCGGACGGTATCTGCGCGCTGCGTTACTCTACTAGCAACCGCGAGTCCCTGGGGAGGCCAGCAATAGTTGTCGTGGCACGTTTGGTTCTGTTATGTTACGTTTAGTAAGGTAAGGATTGGTGATGTTTGGATAGGTTATCTATAACTTCTGTGCTATACAGTGCTATTAGGTTGATACATGTACAGTGTACAGCTCCACTAACATCTACTTGTCTCTGGGGATGCCAGAAGCAGCGGACGTGGCACGTTTCGTTGGGTTACGTTACATTTGGTAGGGATGGCTCTGACTTTTGTGCTACACACGTCTATTCGGTAGACATTTGCGCTCTGCGATGCTCTACTGGCATCCGCTTGTCTCTGGGGAGGCCAGCAATGGCGATCGTGGATCGTATGGTTAAGTTACGTTGCGTATGGTAAGTTAAGGTTACGCTATGTTTGGTTAAATTGGCTTCGACCTTTGCGCTCTACTCCGAAATTCGGTAGATTATTGCGCCATACATTGCTCTTCTATACTCTGCTGGACCTTCTGGCGGCCAGAAATAGTGGTCACGGCACGTTAGGTTATGTTAGGGTGCGTTTGGTTACGTCACGTTTGGTCAGGCTTGGATAGGATGGTTTTGACTTTTGTGCAACAGACTACTACAACGGCGTCTTCTGCGCTCTAGTGTGCGCTAATATGCTCTGCTTGGCTTTGGCATGGCCAGCAGAAGTGCTGTCGGCAGGTTAGGCTGAGATATGTTGCGTTTGGCTATGTCACCTCTGGTTAGGTTAGGACAGGATAGCTTAGACTTTTGTGCTATGAACTGCTATCCGTTGGATTCCTGCGCTCTACTCTGCTCTAGTGTGTTCTGCTTTGCTCTGGGTAGGTCAGTAATAGTGGCATAGGCACGTTAGTTCGTGTTCGGTTACGCTTGGTTCGGCCAGGATAGGTTAGGATTTGTCAGGATGTCTTTGACTTTTGTGCTATACAGCGATATTCGGTCGACACCTGCGCTCTGCGTTGCTCTACTAGCATCCACTTCTCTCTGTGGAGGCCAACAAGTGTGGCCGTGGCACGATTGTTTCTGTAATGTCACATTAAGCTAGTTATGGCTTGGCTATGTTTGGATAGGGTATCTTTGACTTTTGCGCTACACATTTCTGTTCGGCGGATTTCTCTGCAGTACGTTGCTCTTCTGTACCCTACTCGACTCTGAGGAGTCCTGCAACGCCGGTGGTGGCACGGTAGGCTTAGTCTGGTTACGTTATTCTATGTTAGGTTTGGTTAGGTTTGTACATGATGGCTCTGACCTTTGTGATATACTCCGCATTTCGGTGAATTTCTGCGTTCTACTGTGCCCTAAAATGACCTGCTTGGCACTGGGAAGCCCAGCAATAGTGCTCTCGGAACGCTATTTTGTGTTATGCTACGTTTAGTTATGTTACGTTTAGTTATGTTTGGTTGGATAGCTCTGACTTTTGTGCCATACAATGCTGTTCGGTGTGTTCCTGCGCTCTGCGTTGCTCTCTCTACTCTGCTCGACACTGGCAAGACGAGCAATAGCGATTGAGGCACGATAGGTTGAGTTAGGTTACGTTTGGTTAGGCCGCGACAGGCTACGTTTGGCCACGATGGCACTGTCTTTTGTGCAACACACTGGCATTCGAAGATTTCTGGGCTCTACTGTTCTTTAATATGTTCCACTAGGCTCTGGGGAGGCTTGCAATAGGGGCCTCGGCTAGTTAGGTTTAGTTATTGCACGCTTGGTTAGGTTAGGTTAGGTCAGGTTAGGATATGATATCATTGAATTTTAGATATACACTGCTACTCGGTGCATTCTGCGCTCTACTACGCTCTAGTATATTCAGCTTGGATCTGGAGAAGCCAGCGATGGTGGTCGCGGCACTTCATGCTCAGCTATTATACGCTCGGTTCGGTCATGTTGGGCCTGGTTAAGTAATGTTGTCTTAGATTTTAGTGCTATAGATTGCTATTTGGTGGCTCTCTGCGCTCTGCTGAGCTGCACTATGCTTTGTTCTGCTCCAGGGAGGCCCGCAATCGTGGTCGTGGCACGAGAGGTTTTGTTATGCGACGTTCTGTAACGCCACGATTTGTTGGGATAGGAGAGGATAGCTTTGACTTTTGTGCTGTACACTGCTCTACGCTGAATCTCTGCGATCCACAGTGCTCTGGCAGGTTCCGCTTGACTCTGGGGAGACCAGCAATTCCCGTCTCGGCTCGCAAGGTAAAGTTAGGTTATGCATGGCTTGGCTATTTCCGGATAGGTTTGGTAGGTTTAGCTTTGACTTTTGTGTTATACACTGCTTCTCGGACGATATCTGCGCACTGCACTGCTCTACTAGCATCTGCTTGTCTCTGGAGAGGACAGAAATTGGTGTAGGGGCACGTTTGGTTCAGTTACGTTACGTTTTGCTAGGTCAGGTTTGGCTACGTGTGGTTAGGTTCGCATGGTTAGGTTGGCTCTTGTGCTATACACAGCTATACGCTGGATGCCTGCGCTGCGCTGTGCTCCAGTATATTCCGCTTAGATATGTGGATGCCAGCAGTATTGGTCTCGGCACATTAGGCTGAGTTAGGTGGAGTTCGGTTATGTTACGTTTGGATATGTTCGGACATGGTAGCTTTACTTTTGCTGTAGACACTGCAATTCGTTGGATTTCTGGGCTGTACATTGCTCTACTATACTCAGCTCGACTATCGGGTGGCCAGCAGTAGTGGTCGCGAACGTTAGATTGAGAAATATTACGTTCCGTTTGGTTAGGCTACATTGCGTTACGTTATGGATGGCTCTGACTTTTGTGCAACACACTGCTTTCCTCTGGGCTTCTGCCCTCCTCTGCGCGCTAGCACAATTTGTTCTTCTCTGTGGACGGCATGAATAGTGCTCCCGGCACGTTCGATTGAGTTAAGTTACGTTTGGTTCGGCTAGAATTGGTTAGGCTTGGATAGGATAGCTGTGACTTTTGAGCTATACGCTGCTATTCGGACGACTTCAGCGTTCTACATTGCTCTGCTATACTCTGCTTAGCTCTCGTGAGGCCAGAAATAGCGGTCGTGGCGCGTCAGGATGTGTTACGTTATGCCCGCTTATGTCACGTTTGGCTGGGTTACTACAGTGAAGCTTTGACTTTTGCGCTAGACACTGCTATTCGGTGGGTTTCTGCGCTATACTGTGCTCTAATATGCTCTGCTTGGCTCTGGGGAGGCCAGCAATAGTGGTGGCGGCACGTTTGGTTGAGCCTGGTTATGTTTGGTAGTGTTACGAATGGTTAGTTTAGGATACGGTCCCTTTGACTTTTGCGCTACATACCGCTTTTCTGTAGATTTTTCCGCTCTATAGTTCTCTAATATGCTCTGCTTTGCTATGGAGGGGTAAAAACTGGTGTCATCTACATGTTAGATTGAGATAGGTTAGGTTAGGTCAGTTTATGTTAGCTTGGGTATGGCTCGGATAGCTTTGACTTTCCTGCAATACAATGCGTTTCTATGGATTTCGGCGCCCTAATATCCTGTAATATATTCTGCATTGCCCAGGGGAGCCCAGCAATAGTGGTCGCGGCACGATAGGTTGATTTATATTACGCATGGTTTTGCTAGGTCTCGTTAGATTCGGACGGGATAGCTTTGACTATTGTGCTATACGCTACAATTCGGTGTATTTCTGCGCTCTACTGTGCTCTAGCATGCTCTGCTTGGGCTGGGGAGACCAGCAATAGCGGCCTCGTCACGTTATGTTGAGTTATGTTACTCTTGGCTACGTTACGTTTCGTTAGGTTAGGACAGGGTAGCCTTGCCTTCTCTTGATACACAATGCTATTCGGTTCGTCTCTGCTCTCTGCTGTGCTCTTGTATGTTTTGGTTGGCTCTTGGGGCGCCAGCAATAGTCGTCTCGGCATGCTAAGTCCAGTTAGGATACGTTTGGCTAGGTAATATTAGTCTGGACAGCTTTGACCTCTGTACTATACAAATCGATTCTATGGATTTATGTGCGCTACACTCCTCTACTATGTTCTGCACGACTCTCCGAAGGCAAGAAATAGTTGTTGCGGTACGTTAGGTAAAGCTAGGTTTCGTTTGGTTGTGTCACGATTTGTTAGGTTAGGATAGGAAGGTTCAGAGTTTCGTGCTATACACAGCACTACGGTGAATTTTTGCGCTCCACTGTTCTCTAGCAAGACATGCTTTACTCTGGGGAGACCAGGGATGGTGTCCGCGCCATGTTATGTTCAGTTCGGTTACGTTCATTTATGCTACGTTTGGTTAGGCTAGGAGAGGGTAGCTTTGAATTTTGTACTATACACTGCGTTTCTATGAAGTTCTGCATTCTACTCTCCTCTAATATATTGTGCTTGCCCCTGGGAAGTGCAGCAATGCAGGTCTCGTCACGTAAGGTTGAGTTACGCTACGTTTCTTTAGGTTACGTTAGTTTGTGTTAGGTAGGGATGGCATTGACCTTTCTGCTATACACTGCCATTCTATAGATTTCTGCGCCCTACTCTCCTCTGAAATACTCTGCTCTGCTCCTGGGAGGCCAGCAATAGTGGTCGCAGCACGTTAGGGTCAGTTAGGTTACATTTGTTTATGTTACAATCTATTAGGTTATGATAGGGTAACATTGACTTTTGAGCTATGCACTGCGATTCTGTGGATTTCTGCGATCTTCATTCCTCTTCTTCGTTCTGCTTCGCCCTGTGGGGATCAGCAACAGTGGTCTAGGCACGTCGGGATGGGTCAGTTTACCATCGGTTATGCCCTCTTATGCTGTATTCGCTAAGGGTAGTCTTGACTTTCGTGCTATACACATTTATCCGGTGGACTTCTGCGCTCTACCGTGCTCTACTATTTCTGCTTGGCCCTGGGTTTGCCAGCAACTGTGGTCTCGGCACGTCGAGTTTAGTTATGTTACGCTCGGTTATGTGACGATTGGTTGCTTTAGGAGAGGATAGCTCTGTCTTCTGTACTCTACACTGCTGTTCGCTGGTTTCATGCCATCTACTGTGCTCTAGTATGCACTCAATGGCTCTGGGGTGGTCAGCAATAGAAGTCTCGGCGCGTTAGGTGTAGATATTCTACGTTTGGGTAGGTTAGGATAGGACAGGTTCGGTTAGGATACCTTGAACTTTTGTGCTATAAACTGCAATGCCTAGGATCACTGCGCTCTACTGTGCTTTAGTATATTCTGCTTAGCTCTTGGGGGCTAGAAATAGTGATCTATGCACGTTGGATTGAGTTAAGCTACGTTCGGTTATGTTAAGTATGGTCATTTAATGTATTGTAGCTTCGTCTCTTGCTCTATGCACTGCGATTGTATGCATTTCTGCGCTCTGCTCTACTCCAATATGTTGTTCTTCGCTCTGTGGACGGATGCAAGTGTTGTCTCGGCACTCTAGGATGAGTAACGTTACGTTTGGTTACGGTATGTTTGGTCAGGTAAGGAAGGCCAGCTTTTATTTTAGCGTTATACACAGATATTCGGCTGATTTCTGCGATCTGCTGTGGTCTCATATGTTCTGCTTGTCTCTGGGGATTCCAGCAATATTGGCTGTGGCACGGTTGGTTGAGTTAGGTTACGTTTGGTAATGTTACGTATGGTTAGGTTAGGAGGGGCTGGCTTTGACTTTTGCTATATACACTGCAATGCGGTGGTCTTCTGTGCTTTTCTGTGCCCTAGTATATTCTCGTTGTCTCTGTGGAAGTCAGCATTGGCGGTCTAGGCACGTTAGTTCGTGTCCCGTTGCGTTTGGTGATGATATGTTTGCTTAGATTAGGCCAGGATAGCAATGACTTTTACGCAGTACGCTGCTAATCGGTGGATTTCGGCGCTCCATTGTGTTCTAATATGCTCTGATTTAATACGGGTCCCAAGAGACAGTGGGCGCGTCGCGTTATATAGGGTTATGTTACATTTGGTTTGATTAGGTTTCTTTGGGCAGGAAAGGGCATTTTCGTCTTTTGTGCTCTAGTGAGATGCGGTAGATTTCTGCGCTCTACTGTGCTCTAGCATGTTCTTCCTGTCTCTGAGGAGCCGCTAATAGTGGTATCTGCACGTTATGTTGATTTATGCTACGTTTGGTTAGGTTAGGTTAGGGCAGGTTGTGTTAGTGTATCTTTGACTTTTGCGCTTTACACTGCAATGCGGTGCATTTCTGCGCTCTACTGTGCTCTGTTATATCCCGATTGGCTCTGGGGAAGCCGGTAATCGTGATCCCGGTACATTATTCTGAGGTAGGATACGTTTGGTAATATTACGTTAGCTTTGGATAGCTTTGGATAGCTACGACTTTCCTGCTACACACTGTCATCCTATAGGTTTCTGCGCTCTCCTCACCTCTAATATGCTCTGCTTTTCTCTGTGGCGGCCAGCAATACTGGTCGCGGCACGTTAGTTTGAGTTAGATTACGTATGGCTAGATTAGGTCAGGCCGGATTAGGTCAGGGTAGCTTCGACTATTGTGCCCAACACTGATATTCTATGGACTACTGTGCTCTACCGCGCTCCGTCACATTCCACTTGTCTCTGTGGACGAAAGCAATAGTGGTCGCGGCTCGGTAGGTTGAGTTACGTTACGTTTGGTTGGGTTAGGTTAGGCTAGGTTTGGTCAGTATACCTTTCACTTCTGCTCTATGCACTGCAATCCTGTCGGTTTCTACGCTCTACTGTGCTCTAGCATATTCTGCTGGGCTCTGCGGAGGCCAGCAATAGGGGCTTCGGCACGCTCGGTTAAGCTACGATACGTTCGACCATATTAGGTTTGTAGAGGTTACGAGAGGATAGATTCCACTTTTGAGTTATACAATGCTGTTCCGTGTATTTATGCGATCTACATTGCTATTCTGTACTCTGCTCGCCTCTGGGGTAGCCAGTAATAGTGGT
Source organism: Eufriesea mexicana (assembly GCF_001483705.2). Lineage (NCBI taxonomy): Eukaryota > Metazoa > Arthropoda > Insecta > Hymenoptera > Apidae > Eufriesea > Eufriesea mexicana. The sequence continues at coordinate 115,631 of NW_016910092.1, forward strand.
TCAGGCAGGTTAGTTTGATTTAGGCCACGTTCGGTTGAGTTACGTTACGCATGGTTGGGTTGCGTTTGTTTGGGTTAATTCCGGATAGCTTTGACTTTCTCGGCATACACTGTTATTCGGTAGATTTCTGCGATCAACTGTGCTCAACTATGCTCTGCTAGACCTTGGGGAGGGCAGCGATAGTGGTCGCTGCACGTTAGGTTGAGTTAGGTTACGTTTGGGTATGCTACGATTGGTTTGGTTAGGAGGGGATGGCATTGACTTTTGTGCTATACGTTGCTATTCGGTGGACTTCGGCGCTCCGCTGTGATCTTATATGTTCAGCTTGGCTCTGGGGATGACAGCAATAGTGTTCTTGGTACGTTATGCCGCGTTAGGCAACGTTTGGTTTGGTTATGTTCGGTCAGGTTGGGTTAGGATATCTTCGGCCTTTGCGCTATACACTGAAACGCCGCCGATGTCTGTGATCTACTGTGATGTAGTATATTCTGCTTGCTTCTGGAGAGGTCAGCAATAGTGTTGTAGGACGGTTAGGCGGATCTTGGCTACCTTTGGTTATGTTACGTTCGGTTATTTTAGGTTACTCCAACTTCGACTATTGTGCTATAAGCTCACTTTCGTAGGATTTCTCTGCTCTACTCACATCTGATGTGTTCCGCTCTGTTCTGGGGAGGCCAGAAATAGCGGCCCCGTTGCGCTTGGTAGAGTTATGTTACGTTTGCTTAGGTTAGGTTTGTTTGGGTTAGATTAGGATATCTTTGCCTTTTGTGATGTACACTGCCGTGCGGTCGATTTCTGCACTCTGCTGTTCTCTAGTATGTTCTGCTTGGCTCTGCAGTGACCAGTGATAGAGGTCTCGCAGAGTTAAGCGGAGATTGTATACGTTCGGTTAGGTTACGTTAGCTGTAGTTTGGTTTGTGTAGTTTGGCCTTTTCCGCTGTACGCTGCAATTCTATGGATTTCTGAGCCCTACTCTCATCCAGTAAGTGCCGCAGGGCCCCGTGGAGGTGAGAAATGGCGGTCGCGGTACGTCATGTATACTTAGGTTACGTTTGGTTAGGTTAGGATGCCATAGCTTTGCCGTTTGTGCTATAAACTGTTATTCGATGGATTCCTGTGCTCTGCAGTGACCAAATGTGCTCTGCTTTGCTCTGGAGAGGTCAGCAGTCATGGTTTAGGCACGTTAGGTTGAGTTAGGTTCGGCTGGTTATGTCTTGTTTGGTTAGATTATGATGGCATAATTTTGACTTTTGTTCTATACACTGCTATCCGTTGAATTTCTTCGCTCTACATTGGTCTACTCTACTCTTCTCGACTCTGGGGTGGCCATCAATAGCGCTCGTGGCACAAGAGTTTGAGTTACGCTTCGTTAGGCTAGGTTAGGTTACTTAAGGCTTTGTTGGGATTCCTTTGACCTCTGTGCTCTACACTGCTTTTCAGTGCATTTCGGTGTTCTACTGGGCTCTAATATATCCTGCTTGGCTCAGGCTAGGCCAACAATACTGGTCTCGTCTCGTTATTTTGAGATGGGCTAGGTCTTGTTACGTTAGGTTAGGTAATGTATGGTGTTGATATCTGTGACTTTTGTGCTGCACGATGCATTGCGGCGCATTGCGGCGCTCTACTGCGATCTAGTTTGGTCTGCTTGGCTCCGGGCAGGCCAGAAATAATTTTCTCGGTACATCAGATTGAGTTATGTTACGTTTGGTTAGGTTAGTATAGGACAGCCTTGACTTTTGTGCTATACATTGTTATTCGTTGGATTGCTGCGCTGAGCTCTCCTCTAGTATGTTCTGCTTGGCTCTGAGAAGGCCAGCAATAGCGGCCTCGTCACGATACCCTGAGTTAGGCTGCGTTTGGCAAGGTTAGGTTACGTTTGGATCGGTTAGGGTACCTTTGACTTTTGCACCATACATTGCTCTTCGTTGGATTTCTGCGATGTACTGAGCTACAGTATACTCAGCTTTACTCTGGGGAAGTCAGCAATAGTGGCGAAGGCACGGTAGGTAGAGTTAATTTAAGTTTGCCTCGGTTATTTTATGGTAATTTGTGATGCGATTGCTTTGATCTTTGTGCTCTACATTGACATTCGTTCGACACCTGCGCTCCGCGTTGCGCTGCTAGTATCCGCTTGGATCTGGAGAAGCCAGCTATGGTGGTGTAGGGCGGTAAGGTGGTGTTAGGTTAGATCTGGTTATGCTATGGTTCTTTAGGTTAAGCTAGGACAGCTTTGACTTTCTTGCTATACACGGCTGTTCGGGGGATTTCTGCGCTCTATAGTGATCCAATATGCTCTGATTTAATTTGGGGTGGCCAGAGACAGTGGCCGCGTCGCGTTTTGCAGTGCTATGTTACGTTTGGTTTGATTAGGTTTGTTTGGGATAGGAAAGCGTATTTTTGAATTTTGTGCTCTACACTGGAATGCGGTGGATTTCTGCGCTCTACTGTGCTCTCGTATGTCCTGCTTGGCCCAGGGGTTGCTGGCAATAGTGGTCGCTGCACGTTAGGTCGATCTATGTCACGTCCGGGTATATTCCGGTTGATTAGGTTGGGAGAGGGTAGCTGCGTCTTATGCTGCATACACTGCCATTCGTCGTACTTCTACTCTCTATATTGCTCTACTATGCTCCGCACCCCTCTTGGGAGTCTAGTAATAGAGGTCGCTGCACGTTAGTTTGAGCTAGGTTACGTTTGTGTATATCCCGGTTTGTTGGGTTAGAAGGAGGTAGCTATGTCTTTTGTGCTATGCACTGCTATTCGGTGGATTTGTGCGCTCTACATTGCTCTGATTTACACTGCTTGACTCTGGGGTGTCCAGCAATAGTGGACGTGACATGATACGTTGAGACAGGTTACGCTCGGTTGCGTTACGATCAGCTAGGTTAGGAGGGGCTAGGTTTGACTTTTGCGCTCTACACAGCAATTCGGCGGATTTCTGCACTCTGTTGTGCTCAGATATGTTCAGCTTACATCTGGCAGGGACAGCAGTAGTGGCATCCGAACATTACGTTGAGTTAGGCTACGTTTGGTTAGGCTAGGTTAGGACATGTTTGGTCATGATAACTTTGACATTTGTGATACACACTGCTTTTCGGTGGATTTCTACTGTCTACATTGCTCTGCTTTACTCTGCTCAAATCTGTGGAGGACTGTATTAGTGGTCCCGGCACGTTAGTTTTAGTTTTGTTGCTGTTGGTTAGGGTATGCCTGTTCGTGTTGGGCTTGGGTAGCTTTGACTTTCTAGGCATAGACTGTTATTCGGTTTATTTCTGCGATCTACTGTACTCGACTATACTCTGCTCGGCTCTGGGGAGGCCAGCAATATTGACAGCAGTGCGTTAGGTTCAGTTAGATTACGTTTGTGTATGTTACGATTGGTTATGTTAGGAGAGGGTAGCTTTGACTTTTGCGCTGTGAGCTGCTGTTTGGTGGATTTCTGCGCTCTACTGCTATCAAATACTCTCTGCTTTGCTCTACGGAGGTCAGAAATAGTGGCTGCGGCTCGTTAGGCTCAATTATGTTACGTTTGGTTATGTTCGGTTTGTTTGCGTTATGTTAGGATATATTTGGCTTCTGTTCTCTACACAGTAATGCCTTGAATTTCTACGCTCTACATTGCTCTACCACACTCTACTAGACTCTGTGGTGTCCAGTAATAGTGGTCACGTCAGGTTAGGCTGAGTTATGTTACGTCTGGTTGCATTGCGAATGGCTAGGTTAGGTTAGTTAACGTTAGGTCAGGTGAGGTCAGGGTATCTTTGACTTTCGTGCTTTACGCAGTAATGCGTCGGATTTCTGCGCTCTACTGTTCTCTATTGTAGTCTGCTTGGCACTGGGGATGTCAGCAATAGTGGTCCAGGCACGTTAGGTTGAGTAAGGTTACGTCCGGTTGTGTCGTGCCTCGTTACGTTTGGCTTGGATATCTTTGACTTTTATGCTTTTCGCTGCAATGCGTTCGACTTCTTCGCCCCCCCTGTTATCTTGTATATTCTGCTTGTTTTTGTGGAGGATAGAAGTAGTGGTCTCGGCACCTTAGATTGTGTTATGTTACGTTTGGTTATGTTACGATTGGTTAGGTTAGGACATGGTAGATGAGACTTTTCTGCCGTAAACTGCGATTCAATGGATTTCTGCTCACTACACCCCTCAAATATGTTCTGCTTGTCTCTGGGGAGGCCAGCAATTGTGGTCGCGTCATGTTAGGTTAAGTTAGGATAGGTTAAGTTAGGTTAGGATTGGTTGGTTCAGGTTAGGTTAGGATATCTCTGCCTTTTGTGCCTTACACTGCAATGCGGCGGACTTCTGCGCTCTACCTTGTTCTAATACGCTCTGCTTTGCTTAGGGTAGCCCAGAAGCAGCGGCCGCGGCGCGTTCGGTAGAGTTATGTATGTTCGGTTAGGTTAGATTTGTTTGAGTTAGGAAGGGATTACTTTGACTCTTGTGCTGTACTCAGAAATGCGGTCGATTTCTGCGCTCTACTCTGCTCTAGTATGTTGTGCGTGACCCTGGGGAGCCCAACAATAGTGGTCGCGTTGCGTTATGTTGTGTTAAGTTATGTTTGGTTACGTTAGGATTGGCTTGGTTAGGAGCGGATGGCCATGGCATTTGTGCTATACACAGATGTTCGGCAACTTTCTGCATTCTGGTGTGCTCTCATTTGTACAACCTGTCTCTGCGAGGGCCAGCAATAATGGTATCGGCACTTTACGTTGAGTTATGCTACATTTGGTTAGGTTAGGTTGGGTCAGGTTAGGTTAGGGTATATTTGGCTTTTGTGCTATTCACTGCGATGCGGTCGATTTCTACACTGTACTGTGCCCCAGTATGTTCTGCTCGTCTCTGGGGAGGTCAGCAATAGTGGTCTAGGCGCATTAGTTTGAGTTAGTTTACGCTCGGTTAGGTTATATTAGTCTGGGTTTGGTTAGGATTGCTCCGACTTTCATGGTATAGACTGCTGTTCGGTGGAATTCTGCACTGTACTGTGCTCTAGTATATTCTGCTCGGCTCCGGGGATGCAGGCAATGCTGTCCTCGGTGCGTTAGGTCGAGTTAAGCAAAGTTCGGGTATGGTAAGTTTGGCTATGTTAGGATATGATGGCTTCGGCTATTGTGCTATGCACTGCGGTTTCATGGACGCGTGCTCTCTACTCTCCTGTAATATGTATTACTTGGCTCTGTGGAGCGCAGCAATGGTGGTTTCGGCACGTTAGAGATGGTTGGGTTGCGTTTGGTTACGTTACGTTTGGTTAGGTTAGGATTGGATAACTTCGACTTTTGCGCTACACGCTGCTATTCGGTTGATTTCTACGCACTATGTCGCTCTGATATACTCTCCTCGACTCTGTGGAGGCCAGTAATAGTGATCTCGGCACTCTAGATTGAGTTATGCTTCGTTTGGCTCGGTTAGGTTATATCAGGTTAGGTGAGGATTTCATTGGCTTTCGTGCATTGCACTTCAGTGCGACAGTTTTCTGCGCTCTCCTGTGCTCTAGTATTTCCTGCTTTGCTCTGGGGAGGTCAGCAGTGGTGGTGTAGGCACGATAGATTGAGTTACGTTACGTTTGTTTGTGTTACGTTTGGGTAGGCTAGGATAGGATGTCTTTGACTCTTGCGCTGTGCACTGCTATTCGGTGGACATCTGTGCTCTTCATTGCTCTACTATGCTCCGCTCGACTCTGGGGAGGCCAGCAATAGTGGTCGTTGCACAATAGGTTTTGCTATATTACGTCGGGTTATGTTACGATTGGTTAGGTTAGGATAGGATAGCTT
>NW_016910092.1:121459-142873 GCF_001483705.2 Eufriesea mexicana
GCAATTCTGGTCTCGGCACGTTAGGCTGAGTTACATTACGTTTGGTTAGGTTAGGTTGGGGTGGGTTAGGTTATGTTGGCGACGACATAAGTGCTTAACACTGATATTCTATGGACCTGCGTGCTCTAATGCTCTCTATAGTATTCCGCTTCTCTCTGGGGAAGCCAGCAATAGTGGTCTCGGCAGGTTAGATTCAGTTATTCTACGTTTGGTTAGGTTAGGTTAGGTCTTGTTAGGTATGGGTATCTTCGACGCAGTAGATTATACAGTAGAGAACAGAAATACACCGTATAGTAGTGTATAGCATAAAAATCGAAGCTGCAGCCTCCGGAACTAGCCAAACGTAACGCAACCAAGCGTAATATAACTCACCTTGACGTGCCGAGACCACTACTGACGTCCTCCCCATAGACAATAAGAATATCGCAGAGCACAGTAGGGCCCACAATTCCAACGTATAGCAGTGTGTATCACAATCGTCGAAGCCATCCTAACCAAAGTTGACCTACCCCATCCAAACCAAGCGAAAGATAACCCAAACGAACGTGCCGCAACCACTATTTCTGGCATCCCCAGAGGGAAGCAGATGACGTTAACATAACCCAAACGAACGTGCCGCAACCACTATTTCTGGCATCCCCAGAGGGAAGCAGATGACGTTAGAGCACAGTAGCCCGCAGGATTCAACCGTATAGCAGTGTACAGCACAAAAGTCAAAGTTACCCTATCCTAACCTGATGAAACGTGAAGTAACCGAACGTAACCTAACTTATACCGAAGTACCGAAACCACTATCGCTGGCCGCCCCAACGCCAAGCTGCACATATCAGATGAAAGTAGAGCGCAGGCGTTCATAGGATGTCGATGTATATCAGAAAAGTCAAAGCTATCCTAACCTACCGCAGACTAACGTAATATAACCAAGCGTAACGTAACTCTAACCGGCGTGCCCAGAACTCTATTGCTAGCCTCCCCAGCGCCAAGCAGAATATACTAGAACATAGTGTAGCGTGGTGACACGCAGTACTGCAGTGTATGGCACAAAAGTCGAGGATAACGTAACCTAACATGTCCCAGCCTATCCAAACCAGGCGTGGAATAACTAAACCTAACGAGCCGAGATCTCTATCGCGGCCACCGCCCCCCACCCCCCGAGCCATGCAGAACATATTAGAGCGCAGTAGAGCGCAAGATTCAGCCGCATACCGTTGCATAGGCAAAATGCTATCGCATCCTAACCTAATCAAAACTTACCTAACCAGACGTAAAATAACTGAACGTAACGTACCGAGACCACAATTGTTGTTTTCCCCGATTCCAAGCAGAGCATATTAGAGCGAAGTAGAGCGCAGAAATCCACAGCAATGCAGTGCATAGTGCAGAATCCGAACATACCGTGACCTAACTTGACATAACCTAACCTGTACAAACGCAGCGTAACCCAAAATAACGCGACGAGACCAATATTGCTGGCCAATCCAGCACCAAGAGCAGCATACTAGAGCACGTCAGAGCGCATTTATACACCGAAAATCCGTGTAAAGCACAAAAGACAAGGTAGGCTGTCCCAACTTCACCAAACGTAGCATCAGCAAACGCAGGTAAACGCTACGTAACGGGCCAAGAAAGCGACTGCTGTCCTGTCTAGATCCAGGCATAATAGGCTAGAGCACAGTGGAGCGCAGAAATCCGGGGATGGCCGTTAATAGTGCAAAAGTGTAGACCATCATATCCTAAACTCACCAGAAGCAACACACCCAAACTTAGCATAACACAACCTAACAGATCCAAGTAGGATAAACTACAGCAAAGCAGACTGCGGAAATGCACCGCGTTGCGGTATATTGCCCGAGAATCAGACATACCCTGACCGAACCAGGCCTTACCTAACCTACCCAAACATGGTGTAACTAAGCATTACGTGACGAGACTAATTTTTCTGGCCTCCCCAGAGACAAGCAAGGCATATTAGTGCACGTTGAAGCGCAGAAATCTAACGAACAGTAGTAAATATCACAAAAGTCAAAGTTGCGAATCATAACCTAGCCAAACGTAACTCATCCAAGCGTAGCCTAAATCAACCAAATGTGACGAGGCCACTATTGATTGTCTCCACAGAGACAACCAGAATGTACTAGGGCACTGTGGAGCGCAGAAATCCACCACACAGCAGTGAATAGCACAACAGCCGTAGCTATCCTAACATAACCAGACCTAATGTAACATAACCTAGCGTAGCATAACCCAAGACGACATGCCGCGAACACAGCACCTGACCTCGCCGGAGCCAAGCAGATTGCAGCAGAGCACAATAGGTCACAGGATTCCACTGAATGACAGGGAAAAACACGAAAGTCAGAGACTCCGTGATCAAACACAACCTAACCTATCTTAACCAAACGTAGGATAACTCACCGTAACGTGCGACGACAACTATTGCTCGCCTCCCCTGAGTCGATCAGAGTATAGCAGGGTAATGCTGAGCGCAGATATCCACAGAATAGCGGCATATGGCACGAAGATCCAGTATGCCCTAACCAAACCTGGCATAGCCTAACCGAACCAAACGTAGTCTCATACAATGTAACGAGCTGCGACAGCTATTGATGGCCTTCATAAAGCCAAGCAGAGAAGATTAGAGCCCATTAGAGCGCAGAAATACACCGAAAAGCAGTGCGTGGCACACGAGTCAAAGTAGCCCATCGTAACCCAGCCAAACGTAACACAACCAAGCGGAGCCTGACCAAACCTGGCACGACGTGACCACTACAGCTGGCCACCCCAGAGCCGAGCAGAACACATTATATCGAAGTAGGGCGTAGATATCCACCAAGTAGCATTGGATAGCACAAAAGTCTTAGCTATTCTGTCCTAACATAACCAAGCTTGTCATACTCAAACGTAGCATAAGTAAGCCTAACGCGCCGAGGTCACTATTGCTGCACTCCCCAGAGCCGAGCAGAATATACCAGAGCACAGTAGAGCGCAGAAATCTGATGCATTTTAGTGCGAAGCAGAAAGGTAGAAGATATCCCAACCAAACCTGATTCAACCCTGCCCAACCAAGCGCAAACAATCCCAACCTAACGTGCCCAGGACACTACTGCTGGCCTCCCCGGGTCCATGCAGAATATAGTAGAGGAGACTGGGGCGCATAGATCCATAGGGTCGCAGTGTACAGCAGAAAAATCAAAGCTACGCAAACCTCACCCATGCTAACGTAAAGCAACCAAACGTAACCTAACTGAATCAAAAATATCGCGGCCGCCATTTCTGGCCTCCGCAGAGCCAAGCAGAGCATATTAGAGCACTGTAGAGCGGAGAAATCCACAGAAAGCAGTATGCAGCACAAAGGTCACAGGGACTCTATTCTAGCGTAACCAATCGTAACAATACCAATCGTAACCAACTCAACGAAACATGCCGCCACCACTATTGCTAGCCTCCGCAGAGCCAAGCAGAACATATTAGAGGATAGTATAGCGCAGAGATCTATATAATCGCAGGGTACGCCGGAAAAGTCAAAGATTCCCAAACCAAACCCAAGCCAACATATCCTAACCTTACATAGCAAACTCAACATAACTTGTCGCGACCACCATTGCTGGCCTCCACAGGGACAAGCAATTTAGAGTGGAGCAAAGTGTACGGCAGAAGTCCACCGTATAACAGTTTATACCACGACAGTCAAAGCGTTCCTATCCAAACTTAGCACAACATAACATAGCCCACCGTGCCACAACCACCATGGCTGGCCTGCCGAGTGTCGAGCAGAACATAGCAGAGCAGCCAAGAACGCAGAAATACACCGGACAGCAGCGTACAGCACAAAAGTCAGAGATATCCTCTCGTAACCTAACCAAACGTAACACAGACGTACGCAACCTAACTCAGCCTAACCCGTCGCGGCCACTATTCCTGGCCTCCATATCGCCAAGCAGAGAATGTTAGATCACAGTAGAGCGCAAATATCCACCGAATAGTAGTGTGTAGCACAAACGTCGAAGCCATCCTGACTAAACTTAACCTACCCTAAGCAAGCCATGCTTAAAATGATTCAAACAAACCTGTAGCGACCACATCTTCTGGCCTCCACAGAGCGAAGTAGGACACATAAGAGGAAAGTAGAGCGCAGAAATCAACCACATAGCAGTGTATAACACAAAAGTCAAGGCTATCCTATCCTAACCTGATCAAACGTATCGTAATCAAGTGTAACCCATCCCATCCTGACGCCCCAGGGCCACCATTGCTGCTTTCCGCAGAGCTTAGTAGAACATATTGGAGGTGAGCAGAGCGCAGAAGTCCATGGATTCGCAGTGCATAGCACAATAGTCGAAGTTACCCCATCTTAACATAACCACACGTGACATAAACGAACGCAACATATCTCAACATAACGTGAAGAAACCACTATGGCTGGCATCCCCAGAGCCAAGCAGAATAAACTAGAGCGCTGAAGAGCGCAGTAATCCGGGGAATACCAGTGTATAGCACAAAGGTCAAAGTTGCATCTCCTATCCTAACCAACCGCAACGCATGCAAGCGTAACCTGTCTCAACCTAACATGACGAAACCGATACTGCTAACCTGTATAGAGACAATCAGAATGTACTAGGGCACATTAGTGCGCAGAAATCAACCGCATTGCCGTGAACAGCACAAAAGTCGAAGATATCCTGTCCTAACCTAACCTGACCTATCCCAAACGAACGCAGCTTAGCTCAATCTAACGTGCCGAGACCACTATTGCTGGACAGCCCAGAGGCAAGCAGAACATACTAGAGTGCACTGAACCGCAGAAGTCCACCGAATATCAGTGTATAGGCAAAAAGTCAAAGCTATCCTATCCTAACATATCCAATCGTAACATAACCAAACATGCTATAACTCAATCTAACGTACCACGACCACTATTGCTGGCCTTCCCTGAGTCGGCAGAACTTACTAGAGGACAGCAGGGCGCAGAAGTCCATGGAATAGTAGTGTACAGCACAAAAGTCCTATCTATCCAGACCTAACCCAAGCTAACGTAACCTAACCAAACATTGCTTACCACAATGTAACCTGCGCAACCACTATTGCTGGCCTCCCATGGGCGAAGCAGAATGCAGTAGAGTGCAGACGAGCGCAGAAATCATCCGAACATCAGTGTATAACACGAAAGGCAAAGCTACACTTACCGAACTTAACCCAATTTAAACTAACCAAACGTAGCCTAGATCAAGCTAACGTGCCGAGACCACTATTGCTGGCCTCGACTTAACCAAGCAGGCAATATTTGAACACGGTAGAACGCAGAAACACGCGGATAGTGGTGTAGATCATCAAAGTGTGTATTATCCTATCCTAACCTCCAAAATGTAACGTAAGGGAACGTAGCATAGCTCAACCTATCGGGCCGAGACCACTATTGCTGGCCGCCTCAGTGCCAAGATGAAAGTACTAGAGTACATCGGAGAGCAAAAATCCACCGCATTGCAGTGTCTAGCATAGAAGTCAAACATATCCTGACATAACCTGGCCTAACCTAACCTATCCAAACGTAGTGTAAATCAACATATCATGGCGTGACCAATATTGCTGGCCACCAAGGGCCAACCAGAGCATACTAGAGCAGATTAGGGCGCAGAAGTCCGCCGAATGTAATTGAATGGCGCAAAGGTCAAAGTAGCCTAACCTAACCTAGCCAAACGTATCAAATCCAAGCGTAATATTTACTCAACCTAACATGAAGGAAACAGTAGTGCTGGCCTCCACAGAGACAAGCAAAATATACTATAGCAGGTAGAGCGCAGGAACCCGTCGCATTGCAGTGAATAGCACAAAAGCCGTAGATACCCTAGCATAACCTGTCCTAGCCTAACCAAACCAATCATAGCATATCTCAACGTAACGTGCAGCGAGCGCGGCTACTGGCCTCCCCATAGCCAAGCTGAATGTAGTAGAGCACAGTAGCTCACAGAAATACACCGAATAACAGTGCACAGCACGAAAGTCAAAGCTACCCTAACATTACTTAACCTAACCTAACCTAACGAATCGAAACGCAACTCTGCCTAATATATCCCGAACATTATTGCTGGCCTTCCCACGGTCGTGCGGAACCAGCTAGACGACAGCAAAGCGCAGAAAACCATAGAATCGCAGTGTATAGCGCAGAAGTCATATCTATCCAATCCTAACCCTAGTTAACATAGCCTTAGCAAACGCAGCCTACCTCGACGTGACGTGCCGCGGCCACACTTGGTGGCATACCCTGGGCTAAGCGTAATATGGTACAGCACAGTACAGCGCAGAAATACTCCGAATGGCAATGTATAGCACGAAAGTATATACTAATACGACCGAACTTAACCAAACCTGATGCAACGAAACGTAATCTCACTATACCTTACATGGCGAGACCACTGTTGCTGGTCTCTAGAGAGACACGCAGAATTTACAGGAGCACTGTAGATCGCAGAAATCCACCGAACAACAGACAACAGAACCAAAGTCAAAGCTGTCCTAACCGAAGATAGCCCAACCTAGCATAGCTAAACATAGTCTGGCTCAAAATAACGTGACACGACCGTTATTGCTTGCCTGCCCATAGTCGGGCAGTGTGCAGAAGAACTATGTATAGTGCAGAAATCCACCGAATATCAGTGTACAGCGCGAAAGTCAAAGCTTTCGGCACCAAACATAACCTAACCTAAGTTAACGTAACGTGACCTATCCCAAACTATAGTGCCGCGGCCGCTATTGATCGCCACCCCAGAGTCGAGCAGAGTACGGTAGAGCAACGTAGTGATCAGGATAGCACCGAAGAGCAGTGTGTAGCACACAATTCGAGGATGCCCTAACCTAACCTGGCACTAGCCACCCTAACCGAACGTAGCATAACTCCATATAACGTGTCGCGGCCGCTATTGGTGACCTTGGTGCAGCCAAGCAGAGCTTACTAGAACTCATTAGAGCACAGAAATCTACCGCATAGCAGTGTATAACACCAAGGACAGAGTTGCCTATCCTGACATACGCAAACGTATCATAACTCATCCTATCAGGACGAGACCACTATAGCTGGCCTCCACAGACACAGGCAGAAAATGCTAGAGCACTGTACATCACAGAAATATACCGCACTGCGGTGAATAGCTCAAAGGCCGTAGATATCCTTACCCAATCTGACATAACCTAACCTAACCGAACGCAGCATGACTCAAGGTGACGTGCCGCGACTACTGATCCTGGCCTACCCAGAGCCAAGCAGATTGTAGTAGAGCACAATAGGTCACAGGATTCCACCGAATGACAGGGAAAAACACGAAAGTCAAAGATTACGTGACCAAACATAACCTAACCTGTCTTAACCAAACGTAGCATAACCCAACGTAACGTGCCAGGACAACTATTGCTCGCCTCCCCTGAGCAGATCAGAGTATAGAAGGGTAATGCTGAGCGCAGGTATCCACAGAATAGCGGCGTATGGCACGAAAGTCGAGAATGCCCTAACCAAACCTGGCATAACCTAACCTAACCAAACGTAGTCTCATACAAAGTAACGTGCTGCGACAGCTGTTGATGGCCTTCGTATAGACAAGCAGAGAAAATTAGAGCTCATTGGAGGGCAGAAATCCACCGAACAGCAGTGCGTAGCACAAGAGTCAAAGTAGCCCATCGCAACCTAGCCAAACGTAACACAACCAAGCGGAGCCTGACCAAACCTGACACGACGTGACCACTACAGCTAGCCACCCCAGAGCCGAGCAGAACACATTAGATCGCAGTAGGGCGTAGGTATCTACCGAGTAGCATTGGATAGCACTAAAGTCTTAGCTATTCTGTCCTAACATAGCCGAGCTTGTCATACGCAAACGTAGCATAAGTATGCCTAACGCGCCGAGGTCACTATTGCTGCCCTTGCCAGAGCCGAGCACAAAATATTAGAGAACATTATTGCTCAGAAATTCGCCGAGTAGCAGTGAATAGCACAAAAGTCATAGTAGCCTATCATAACATAGCCAAACGTAACATAAGCAAACGTAGCATATCGCAACCTGACATGGCGAAACTACTAGTGCAGGTCTCGACAGAGACAAGCGGGATGTACTAGAGTACAGTAGAGCGCAGAAATCGACCGCAATGCAATGAATAGCGCAAAAGCCGTAGTTATCGCAACCTATCATGTCCAAGCCTCACCTAACCAATCGTAGCATATCTCAAAATAACGTGCAGCGAACACTGCTCCTGTCCTCCCCGTAGGAAAGCAGAATGTAGTAGAGCACGGTGGATCACAGAAATACACCGAATAATTGTGTATTGCACGAAAGTTAAAGATATCCTTACAATACCTAAACCAACATAACCTATCCGAAAGTAACCTAACTCAACCTAAGGTGCCACCAACCCTATTGCTCGCAGACACGGAGCCGAGCAGAGTACAGTAGCGCAAAGTAGAGCGCAGGAATAAACCAAATAGCAATGTACAGCACAAATGTCAAAGCAGCATATCGTAACCTAGCCAAACGTAGCGCACACAGGCGGAGAATAACCCAACCTAACACAACGGGATCGATATTGATGGCGTCCACAGAGGCATGTAGAACTTACCAGAGCACAGTATAGCGCAGGAATCCAGCAAATGGCAGAGTACGTTACAAAAGTCTAGGATACTCTAACCCAACCTGGCCTAACCTAACCTAACCAAAAAAAATGGCAGAGTTCGTTACAAAAGTCTAGGATACTCTAACCCAACCTGGCCTAACCTAACCTAACCAAACGTGACATATCTGAATATAACGTGCCGCGACCAATGCTGCAGGCATCCCCAGAGCCAAGCGGAATGCAGCAGAGCGCAGTCGATCACAGGAATCCACCACATAATTGTGTACATTGCGGAAGTGAAAGAAATCCTAATCGAGCAATCCTAAGCAAACCTAACGGAACGAAACACTACTAAACCTAACGTGCCGAGACCACGATTGCTGGCCTCGCCAGAGCCAGGCAGAAAATATTAGAGCGCAGTAGACCGCAGGAATCGGAGGATAGCAGCTTATAGCACAAGTGTCTAAACTATCATATCCTAACCTCACCAAACCAAAAATAACCTAACGCGGCAGCGCTCAACCTAACATGACGGGGCCACTATTGCTGGCCCGCACAGATCAAGCAGAATGTAATAGAGCACAGTAGTGCGCAGAAATCCACCGAATAGCAGTGTATCGCACAAAAGTCGAAGCTACCCTGGCCTAACATAACCAGACACAGCATAACCCACCCTAACGTGCTGAGAACACTATTGCTGACTTCCATAGAGCCAACTGGAGTATACTAGAGCACAGAAGAGCGCAGAAATCCACCGAAAAGCAGTGTGTCGCACAAAAGTCGAAGTCATCCTAACTTAACCTGACCTAACCTATCTTACCCCAACGTACCATATCTCAACACAGCGTGCCGCGGCCACTGCTCCTGGCCTCCCCAGAGCAAAGCAGAATGTAGTAGAGCACAATATACCACTGTAATCCGCCGAAAAGCAGTATAAAGCACGAAAGTCGAAGTAGCCACTCCTAACCTAGCCAAACGTAACACACCAAAACGTAGCCTAGCTCAACCTAACATGAATAGACCACAGTTCCTGGTCTGCACAGTGGCAATCAGAATGTGATAGAGCACAGTAGTGCGCAGATATCGACCGCATTGCAGAGAATGGCACAAAAGTCGAAGACATCCTAACCTAACCAGACCTAACCTAACATAACCGTGCGTAGCATATCTAAAAGCAGCGTTCTGCGACCACTACTTGTGGCCACCCCGGAGCCAAACAGAATGTAATAGTGCACGGTAGGTCGCAGAAATACACCGAATATCAGCGTACAGCTCGAAAGTAGAAGCCATACTAGCCAACCGTAGCCTAACCTAACCCAGCC
This sequence comes from Eufriesea mexicana, assembly GCF_001483705.2. Classification (NCBI taxonomy): domain Eukaryota; kingdom Metazoa; phylum Arthropoda; class Insecta; order Hymenoptera; family Apidae; genus Eufriesea; species Eufriesea mexicana. The sequence continues at coordinate 131,374 of NW_016910092.1, forward strand.
AATCGTAACATAAATCAACCTAACGTGCCGCGGCCACTACTGCTCGCTTCCCGACGGTCGAGCAGGGTATAGTAGAGCAATGTTGAGCGCAGAGATCCTCCGAATAGCACTGTAAGGCACAAAAGTGGAAGAAACCCCAACCGAACTTTCCTAACCTAACCTAACGAAACGTGGCCTTACTCAACCTAACGTGACGAGACCACTATTACTGGCCGTCCCAGAGACAAACAGGGCATATTACAACACATTAGAGCGCGGGGTCCCAACGAATATCGGTTTATTCACAAAATACAAAGTAGCACTTCCTAACCAAACCAAACGTAACAGAGCCATACGTAACCTAACCTAACCTAGCATCGCGATACCACTAATGCTGGCCTCCACAGAGACACGCAGAATGTGCTTGAGCACAGTAGCGCGCAGATATCGACGGCATTGCAATGAATAGCCAAATGTCGAGGCTATCCTAACTAAACGTGCCCTAACGTAACCTAACCAGACATAATCTAACGTGCCGAAGTCAATATTGCTGGCACACCAGAGACAAGCAGAAGATATCAGAACGCGGCAGAGCGCAGAAATCCACTGCATTGCGGTGTATAGCGCAAAAGTCAAACATTTTCCAACGTAGCGTGTCCTACCCAACACAGCAAACGTAGTGTAACTGAATATAACGTGACGAGACCATTATTGCTGGCCTCCCAGATCCAGGCAGAACACATCAGAGCACAGCAGAGCGCAGACAGCCATAAAAGAGCAGCGAATAGTACAAATGTCAAAGATACCCTAACCTTACGCTACATATATCCTGACCTAATCTAACTTAAAAAAAAACGTGGACTAACTAAACACAACGTGATGAGACCATTATTGCTGTCCTCCACAGTGCCGAGCAGAAATCACCAGAGCGCCTTCGAGCGCAGCAATCCAGCGAACAGCAGTGGACACCACAATAGTCAAAGTCATCGTAACCAAACCTCGCCAGACCTAGCCTGGCCAAATGAAACCTAACCCAACTAACGTGACGCGGCAACCATTGCTGGCCTCCAGAAGGTCGAGCAGCCTATAGTAGAGCAACGGAGCGCGCACAAATCCACCGAAAATCTGTGTAGAGCACAAAAGTCAATGCTATCTTCTGCTAAACTAGCCAATCGTAACATAAGCAAGCGTTACATAACAGAAGGTAACATGCCGGGACCACAGCTGCTGTCCTCCCTAAACTAAGCAGAGCGTATTGGAGCAGGGCATGGCGCAGATGCCCATCGAATAGCAGTGTAAAGAAGTCGAAGCTATCCTTGCCTAACCCATAGAAATCTAACTTAACCAAGCGTAACTTAACTCAAACTAACGTGCTGCATCCTCAATATCTCGCAGCCCCAGAGACATGCGGAACATATTAGATGAGAGCAGGGCGCAGAAATACATAGTATCCCAGTATACAGCAGAAGAGTCGAAGATATCCAAACCTAACACAATCGAACGTAACTTAAGGTAACGTAGACGAACACACCGTAAAGTGTGGCGACCGCCAATGCTGGCCTCCTGAGAGTCGAGTAGAGTAGAGTAGAGCAACGAAGAGCACCGAAATCCTCCGAATAGCAGTGTATTGCACAAACGTCACAGTGGACCTATCCTATCCTTACCAAGCGCAGAGTAGCCGTACGTAACATAACAAATCCTAACATGCCTAGACCACTATTGCTGGCCACCCTTACACAAAGCAGCGCATATTAGAGGAGATTAGAGCTCAGAAGTCCACAGAATGTCGATGCATAGCACAAAAGTCAAAGATCTCAGAAACGAACACATAGACACCTTACCCAACCGAAAGAAACTTACCACAACCTAACGTGCCGCAGCCACAACTACTGGCTTCCCGAGAGCAGAGAGGGGAATATTTGATCACAGTCGAGCGTAGAAATCCACTAAATATCAGCGTATTGCACAAATGTCAAAGCTATACCAACCTAACATAACATAACTTAACCGTACCAGACGCAATCGAGCAAGACCTAACGTGCCGCGACAACCATTGCTGGCATACCGAGGATCGAGCGGAGTATAGTAGAGCAGTGCAGAGCGCAGAAATCCTCCAAATAGCAGCGTACAGCACAAAAGTCAAAGCTATCCTAAACTAACCTAACCTAAACTGAGGTAACCAAACGTAACCCAACACAACCTATCGTGCCGCGACCACAATTGCTGGCATCCCCTGTGTCGAGTAGAGCGTAGTAGAGCAGCGTAGAGCGCAGAAATCGCCCGAACAGCATCGTACAGAACAAACGTCAAAGCCACACTAGACAAACTTAATTTACCCTTATCAAACCAAACGTAACATAACAGAAACAAACGCGCCGTGACCGCTACTGCTGGCTTCCCCACAGAGAAGCAGAGACTAGAAGAGCAATGCAGAGCGAAAGGATCCACCGAATAGCCACCTACAGCGCAAAAGTCAGCTCAACCATGTCCTAACATATTGAAACGTAATATAAGCTAAAGTAATATGACATAGCCTAACGTGCCGATACCGCTGTTGCTGGCGTCCTTAGAGACAAGCAGAATATAATGGGGCACAGTAGAGAGCAGGAATCCACCGAATAGCAGTGTATAACACAAAAGTCAAAGCCATCCTAGCCATACGTATCATAACCTTACATAACCAAACATAACCTAAGCCAACCAATCATACCACGGCCGCTATTGCCTGTTTCCCAAGAGCCCAGCAGGGTATAGTAGAGCAACGAAGAGCGCTGAGATCCATCCAATAGCAGTCTGTAGCAAAGAAATCAAAGCAATCCATTCCTAACCTAATCAAGCGTAACCAAACCAAACGCAGCCTAACTCAAGCTGACGTGACGAGACCACTATTGCTGCCCTCGCCGGCGTCAAGCGGAGCATATTAGAGCACGGTATAGCGCAGAAGTCCACCGAAGAACAGTGTATATCGGCAAAGTCAGAGCTACTCCATCCTAACCTAACCAAACGTAACATAAGCACACGTAACGTTACCAAACCTGAAATCGCACGCACGATACTGCTGGCTTCAAGAGAGCTAAGCAGAATATTTCAAAGCATCGTACAACGCTGAAATCGTCCGGATAGCAGATTATTGCGCAAAAGTCAAAGCCATTATAACAAAATAACTCCTAACCTAGCATAACAAAGCGTAAAATGACTGAAACTAACCAGCCGAGACATCAATTGCTGGCCTCCCCAGAGCCAAGCAGACCATAATAGATCAATGTATAGCGTAGGAACCCACCGAACAGCGGTGTGTAGCACAAAAGTCAAAGCAACCCTGTCATAACTTAGCCAAACATAACATAAACATACGTAGTCGATCTCAAACAAACATGCATATAGCACTACCACTGGCCTACCCAGAGTCAACTAGAACATACTAGAACACAGCGGAGCGCTGAAATACACCGAAAAACAGTGTATACCACGTAAGTCATAGCGACCCACACCTAACCCAGCCTAACATAACCAAACCAAACGTAGCCTAACTCAACCTAACGTGCCGAGACCCCTATTCCTGGCCTCCCCATAGTCAATCAGTGCGTAGTAGAGCAATGTAGATCGCAGAAATCCACCGCATGGCAGTGAATACCACAAAAGTGAATGCTGACCTCCCCTAACCCATCCAAACGGAACACAACCAAACCTCACTTAACTGAACATATCGCGCTACGGTCACTGTTGCTGTCCTCGCGAGAGTCGGGCAGGACATAGTAGATCACAGCAAAGCGCAGACATCCACCGAATAACATTGTGTAACGCGAATGTCAAAGCTACCCCTACCTAATCCAAACCGACGTAACGCAAACAAACGTAGCCTAATTGAGCCGAACGAGAGGAGACAACCATTGCCGGCTCCGCATAGACGAGCAGAGCATAGTGGAGCAATGTGGAGAGCAGAAATTCACCGAATAGCTGTTTACAGCACAAACGTCAATACTATCGTATCCCAACCAAACCGAACATAACACAACCTAACGTGCCGAGACCACTGTTACTGCTCTCCCCAGAGTCGAGGAGTGTATAGTAGAGCAACGTTGTGCGCAGAAATCGACTGAATAGCAGTCTATAGCGCAGAAGTAAATTCTATCCTATAAGAACATATCCAAACGGAATAAAGAAGACCGTAACCTAACTTAACCAAAAGTGCCGAGACCACTGTTGCTGGTCTCCCCAGAGTCGAGCAGAGTACAGTGGTGCTATGAAAAGCGCAGAAGTCCGCCGAATAGCAGTTTATATCACAAAAGTCATATCTATCTTAACCAAACCAAACCAAACGTAACATAACTCAACCTATCTAACAGTGACCAGTATTGTTGGCCTCCGAAGAGCCGATCGCAGCACATTAGAATAGAGGTGTGCGCTGAAATCCATAGGTTGCCGGGTATAGCAGAAGGGACACTGCTATCCAAATCTGATCCAAATAAACGTAACATAACCAAACGTGACATAATTCAAGCTAACGTGCCGCGGCCGCTATCTCCGCCCTCCCCAGAGCAGAGCAGAGCATGCATGATCACAGTAGAGCGCAGAAGTTGACCTAAAGGCAGTTTATACCGCAAAAGTCAAAGACATCCTAGCTAATCCTAACCGAACATCACATAACAAAACGTAACCTTACATAGACTTACGTGCCTGGGCCACTATTGCTGACTTCCCCAGTGCCTAACAGAATGTACTAGAACACAGTAGTGCACAGAAATCCGCCACAATGCAGAGCAAAGCACAAAGTCGAAGATATAATTGCAGAACCTTCCCAATCCTAACGTACCAAATGTAGCCTAACTAAATATAACGTGCCGTTACCACTATTGCTGGACTTTCCAGAGCCAAGCTGATAATATTAGAGCACAGTAGAGCGCAGAGGTCCACCGAATAGCTGAGTACAGCACAAAAGTCAAAGCTACCCTCTTCTAACCTAGCCAATCGTAACATTACCGAACGTAACATAGCACAGCCTAACGTGGTGTGACCACTATTGCTAGCATCTCCAGGTCCAAGCAGAATCTAGTGCAGCGCAGTAGAGAGCAGAGATCTGCCGAAAAATGGTGTGTACCACGAAAGTCAATGCTATGCACACCAAACTCATAGAAACGTAACCAAACCAAACGTAGCCTAACTCAAGCTAACGTGCCGTGTCCACTACATCTGTCATCCCCATAGGCGAACAGAGTATAGTAGAACAATGTAGAGCGCAGAAACGAACAGGATGGCAGTGTATATCAAAAAACTCAATGCTACCATCTCCTAATCTATCCAAACGTTACATAACCAAACGTAACATTACTCAACGTATCTCGCCACGACCACTGTTGCTGGCAAACCCAGATGCGAGCAGAGTACAGTAGAGGAGAGTATAGCGCAGAATGCCACCAAATAGCAATGTACAGCACAAAAGACAAAGATATCCTAACCTAACAAGGCCTAAGCTGACCTAGCCAAACGAAGAACAACTACACCTAACGGGCCGAGACAACGGTTACTGGCATCCCCAGAGTAGAGCAGAGCGTAGCAGAGCAAGGTGGATCGTAAAAATCCGCCGTATAGCAGTTTATAGCGCAAGAGTCAAAGGTATCACGTCCTACCCTATCCGAGCGTAGTACAACCAAATGCAACGTACCCTAACCAATCGAGCGGCGACCACCATTTCCGGTCTCCCCAGAGCCAAACAGTAGATACTAGAACACAGTAGAGCGCACAAGGCCATCAAATAGCAGTGTACTGCACAAGAGTCAAAGCCAACCTATCCAAACGTATCCAAACCTAACCAAACTCTACGTAACCTATCTCAACCAAATGTACAGCTGTCGCTATTGATGGCCTCCCCAGATTCAAGCAGATGCTAGTAGAGCAATGCAGCCCAAGTATATCAACCAAATGTACAACTGTCGCTATTGATGGCCTCCCCAGATTCAAGCAGATGCTAGTAGAGCAATGCAGCCCAAGTATATCGACCGAATAGCAGGGTATAGCACAAAAGTCAAAGCTATCCTATCCTAACATAAGCACACGCATCCTGACGTAACCGAACGTAATACAACTGAATCCAACGAGGCGCTACTACTATTGCTGGCCTCCCGAGAGCCGAGCAGAGCAATATAGAGCAATGTGGAGCGCAGAAATCCACCGAATAGCAGCGTATAACTCAAAAGTCGAAGCCATCCAAACCAAACTGAACTTACCCTAACCAAGCCAATCACAACCTATCCCAAGCTAACGGGCCTAGCACAATATTGCTTGCCTCCCCAACGCCAAGCATTGCAAGTTAGAGATGAGTAGAGCGCAGGGGTCCATAGAATGGCAGTGTATAGCACTCAAGTAAGACATATCCAAAGCAACCCCAAACAAACCTAATCTAACCAATCGTAGCCTAACACAACCTAACGTGTCATACCACTATTTCTCGGATCCCGAGAGTCGAACATAGTATCGTAGAGCAATCTAGAGCTCAAAAGCCCGCCGAAAAACGGTATATATCGCGAAAGTCAATGCAACCCAATCCTAACCAAAACTAACATAACCAGACGGAACGTTGCCTAACTCAAGCAAACGTGCCGGGAACACTATTGCTGGCCACCGCGCAGCCAAGCACAACACATTATTGGGGAGTAGAACGCAGAAATCTACAGAGTCGCCGTGTATATAAGAAAAGTCAAAGCTACTGGAACCTAACCAAAACCGACAGAGCATATCCGAACATAGCCTAACTTACCCTAACGGGCCGAGCCCGCCTTTGCTGCCACGCCAGCCCGCCCCCCTCCCCGCCCCAGAGCCAAGCAGGACATTCTGGAGAACAGCAGAGCTCCGAAGTACTACAGATAGCAGCCCACAGAACAAAAGTTAAAGCTATGTTTACCAAACATAGCCTAACGAAGCCTAACCGAACGTAACCTGTATCAACATAACGATTCTAGGCCGCTATTGATGACATTGCCAGAGCCAAGCTGAAAATATTAGAGCACTGTAGGGCGCAGTTATCCACCTAATATCAGACTACATCACAAAAGTCATAGCAATCCCTTCCTAACGTAACAAAACCTAACACAGCCAAACGTAGCATAACTCAAACTAACGTGCAGCGACCACTATTGCTGGCCGCACCAGAGCCAAGCAGAGCACAATAGTGGAGTGTAGGTCGAAAAGATCCATAGAATCGCATTGTATATCAATAAGCTCAAAGCTACCTAATCCTAACCCAAATCAACAGGACATAGGCCAACATTGCCAAACTATATCTTATGCCCCGAGACCGCAATTGCTGCCCTCCAAAGAGCCAAGCAGGACATACTATGGCACAGTAGAGCGCAGGAGTCCTCCGAAAAGTTGTGTACACAACAAAAGTTAGACCTATCTCAACCAAGCTTAGGCTGACACAACGTAGCCGTCCGTAACCAGACTCAATAAAACGTGCTGAGGCCACTGTTGTTGGCCTTACCAGAGCCAAGCTGAAAATGTTAGCGCACTGCGGGGCGCGGAAATCTACATAATAGCCGACTATGGCACTAAAGTCAAAGCTTTCTTCCACTAATCTAACCAATCGTGACATAGCTAAACCTAACCTGCCGCGACGACTATTGCTGGCATCCCCAGAGACATGCAAGACATACTAGAGCAGAGTAGGGACCAGAAGTTCGCCGAACAGCAGTGTAAGTCACAAAGGTTAACGCCATCCTTACGTAACTTAGCCTAACGCTTCATAACAGAATGTAACCTAACTCAACATAACGTGCCGAGACCACTATTGCTGGCCTTCCCTGAGCGAAGCTGAAAACGTTAGAGCACTGAAGGGCGCAGGGATCCAACTAAAAGCAGACCACAGCACTAGAGACCAAGCTATGCCCTCCTAACCTAACCAATCGTAGCATGACCAAACCTAACCTACCACAACGTAACGTGCCGCGACCATTACTGCTGGCCCCTGCAGCGCCAAGTAGGGCACATTACAGTACATTAGAGCGCAGAAATGCACCGAACAGCAGTCTATAGCAAAAGAGTCCAAGCCATCCTCTCCAAACATAGCCAAACCTTACCCAGCCAAACGTTATCTAACTGACCAAAACCTGCCACGACCACTCTTAGTGGCCTCCACAGAGAAAATCGTTTGCTAGTAGAGCAGCGCAGAGCGCAGCTATCGACCGAATGGAGTGTAGAGCTCAGAAGTCAAAGCTATGCTAACTAAACCAATCCGAACCTAACCAAGCCAAGCGTAACATAGCACGACCTTGCGCACAGGGACCACAATTTCTGGCCTCCGCAGATCCAAGCGGAACATATTAGAGTACATTGGAGCACAGAGGTGCCCAGTAAGGCAGTGTATAGCACAAAAGCTGGAGCTATCCTGTCCGAACGCAACCAAACGTAGCGTAACCAAACGTAACCTAACATGAACTAACGCGCGTTCACCTTAATTGCTGCCCTCCCCAGAGCCAAGCAGAATATACTATAGCGCTGTAGAGCGCAGACACTCGCCGCATCGAAGTGTAAAGCAGAAAAGAGGGATACATCCTTACCTAACCTGACATAACAGGTGATAACCGAACGTAACGAAGCCCAATCTAGCGATCCTAGCCAACTATTGCTGGGCTCCCCACCGCCAAGCGCTGCATATTGTGGGAGAGTGGTGCTCAGAGGTCCATATAATGGCAGTTAATAGCATGGAAGTCAGGGATATCCTAACCAAACACAAACAAACCTAACCTAACCAAAAGCAACTTAACACATCCTGACGCTCCGCTGCCACTATTTCTGGAACTTCCAGAACAAAGCTGGGAATATTAGAGCACAGTGGGGCGCAGAAATCCACCGAGTCGCAGCGTACAGCACAAAAGTCAAAGCAATGCTGTCATAATCAAACCAAGCTTACTGTAACCAAACGTAACCTAACTCAGCCTAACATGCCTAGACCAGAATTGCTGACCTCCACAGAGCAAAGCAGGATATACTAGAGCAAGAACGATCCCCGAGGTCCTCCGCAGTGAAGTGAAAAGCACAAAAGTCTGACATAGCTTAACGTAACCTGGCATATCCTATCATAGGCAAGCGATGACTAACGCTATCTAACGTGCTGAGACCACCATTGCCGACAGCCGAAGCGCCAAACAGTGCATATTACAGGGCAGCAGAGCGCTGAAATCCACCGAATAGCAGTGTATAGCATAATAGTCAAAGGTATCACGTCCTAACCTAACCAAACGTAGCATTTCCGAACGTAACGTAACTAAGCCTAATGTGCCTGGAATACAGTTGCTGGCCTCTTCAAAGCCATGCAGAAGATACTAGAGGAGAACAGAACGCAGAAATCCACCTAGTAGCAGTGTACAGCACAGAAGTCGTTTGCTACTCTAGTCTAACATAGCCAAACATATTACAGCCAAGCGTAACCAAACACAACCTAACGTGCCTAGACCGCCTTTGCTCACCTCCTCAGAGCAAAACTGAATATAATAGAGTACAGTAAAGCGCAGATATCCTCCGAACAGCAGTGTATATCGCACAAGTCAAGGTTATCTTATCCTAACCAATCCAAGCGTAACCTAACCGAACGTAACCTAACTCAACCTAACGTTCCGAAATCATCATTGCCGGCCTCTCCAGCGCCAAGCAGAGCATATTACCGCAAAGAAGAGCGCACTAATCCCCCGAACAGCAGTTTGTAGCACAAAAGTCGAAGTTATTCTATCATAACCTAAACAAACTTAATATAAGCAGACGTAAGGTAAACCAAACTGGCATGCCGCGAATGCAACTGCTGGCCTCGCATTCGCGAGAGCTAAGCAGACTATAGCAGTGCAATGTTCAACGCTGAAATCGCCCGAATATCGGTGCACAACAAAAAGGTAAGAGGCATCCTAACCTAATCTGACCTAACCAAACATAATGAAACGTAACCAATCCCAACCTAACGTGCCTAGCCCACAATAGCTGCCCTTCCAACAGCCAAGGAGTGCATATTAGAGGAGAGTAGAGCGCAGAGGTGCATAGAGTGGCAGTGTATAACACGAAAGTCAAATATATCCTAACCTATCTCAAAAAACCTAACCTACCCAAGCGTAACATGAAACATCCTTACGCGCCGCAGCCAGTATTACAAGCATTCCCAGATCAAAGCAGGGAATATAAGATCGTAGTAGAAAGCAGAATTCCACCGAATGACAGTGCATAGCAGAAAAGACAAAGCTATCCTGTCCTAGCTTTAACAAGTCTAACTTAACCAAACGTAATATAACTCAATCTAACCTGCCGAGACCACTACAGCTGGCGTCCCCAGACACAGGCAGAGTGCGATAGCGAACGGTAGAATGCAGATGTCCACAGAATAGCAGGGTGCAGCGCAAAAGTCGATGCTATCCTAACCTAAAGCGACGTAGCCTAAATTAACCGAACGTATTCTACCTCATCGCAACGTGCCGCGGCCACTATTGCTGGCATCCAGATAGTTGCTGAGAGTGTAGTAGAGCAATGTAGAGCGCAGAAATGCACAGAAAGGCGGTGTATAGTAGAGAAGTCAAAGCTACGCTATCCTAACCTAACCAAACGTAACCTAACCAGATGCTGCCCAACACAATCTAACGTGCCGGGAACACCATTTCTGACCTACCCTGGCCCAAGCAGGGAGCACTAGAGCACAGTAGAGAGCTGAAATTCATCGTATAGCGGCGTATGGCACAGAAGTCAATGCCATCCTAACCAAACTTAACCTAACCAAACCTAACCACACAAAACATAACTCAGCCAAACTAGCCACGACCGCTATTGCCGGCCACCACAGGGAAAAGCAGATCAGATTAGGTCACAGTAAAGCGCAGATATGGATCGTGTAGTAGTGTATAGCACAAAAGTCGATGACACCGTAAACTAACTAGACCCAGCCAAACCCAACGAAGCGTAGAGTAACTGAACCAAACGAGCCGAGACCTCCTTTTCTGGCATCCCCAGAGCAAAGCAGAACATATTAGAGTAGAGTAGGGCGTAGAAATGGATAGAATCGCAGTGTAAAGCTGTAAAGTCAAAGATACCCAAACCTAAGCCAAACTAACATAACCTAACCTAACGTAGAAAAGCCCAACGTGACGAGCCGCGGCCAGTGTTGCTGGCCTCCAGAGGGACTAGCAGAGTATAGTGCAGCAATTTAGAGCGCAGAAATCAACCGAATAGCAGTATATAGCACAAAAGACGAATCTATCCGATCCTGACATCTCCAAACGTAATATAGCACAACGCAGCCTAACCTAACATAACGTGACGAGACCACCATCTCTGGCCTCCCCAGGGCCAAGCAGAACATACTGGAGCCGAGTTGTGAGCAGAAGGCCTTCAAATAGCAGCGTATATCGAAAATGTCAAAGAAATCCTAACCTAACCTAAACAAGCTTAGAATATCTAAGCCTAACGTGCCAAGGACTGTACGGCTGGCCTCCACGGAGCCAAGCAGGACATATTAGAGGAAAGTAGGTCGCTGAAGTCTCCGAAAGGCAGTGTA
>NW_016910092.1:142980-163290 GCF_001483705.2 Eufriesea mexicana
TTTCTGGCCTCGCGAGAGCCAATCAGAGTATAGCAGAGCAATGTAGGACGATGAAATCAACCGAGTGGTAGTGTGCAGCACATGAGCCAAGGCAATCCTTAAAAAGCCGGACCAAACCTAGTCTTAACAATCTGAACATGACTCAAAATAACAGGCCGCGTCCACCATTCCTGGCGTCCACAGGAAAAAGCAGATTGTGATAGCGCACAGTAGAGAGCAGAGGTCCATAGAAAGGCAGTGTGCAGGACAAAAGTCAAAGCTACCTTAATCTAACGCAGCGTAACCTAACCTAACGCAACGTATTCTATCTCAACGTATCGTGCCGCCACCACCATGCATGGACACCCGAGAGTCAGGCAGTGTGTAGCAGAGCAATGTACAGAGCAGAAGTCCACCGAATAGCAGATAATAGCACAGAAGTTTAAGCTATGTTATCCTAACCATGCCAAACGTAGCTTAACCGAACGCACCCTAACTCAGACTAGCGTGCCGAGACCACTACTGCTGCGCCCCTCAGAGTCAAGCAGAACAGATTGGAGGAGAGTAAAGCGCAGTAGTCTATAGAATCGGAGTGCATAGCACAATAGTCATAGCTACACTATCCTAACACAGCCCGACCTGACAGGACAGGACGCAGCTTCGCTCAACCTGGGGCGCCGAGGCCACCATTGCTTGCCTCCCCAGAGCCAAGCACAGCATATTAGAGCAATGTGGAGAGCAGAAGTCCACCGAAGACCAGTGTGTAGCATAAAAGTCAAAGCTATCGCATCATAACTTTGCCTAACGTAATCGAACGCAAGCTTACGTGCCGAGACCAATATTGCAGCCCACCCCAGAGACAACTAGAACGTACTAGAGCATAACCTGTCCCAGCATGACCTAATCAAACGCAACCTATCCCAACCTTACGTTCCTAACCCAATATTGCTGGCCACCCCATCGCCGAGCAGGGCATATTAGAGGTGAGTAGAGCGCAGAGGTCCATAGAATGGAAGTGTATAGCACGAATGTGAAACATATACAGCCAAAACCCAAATAAACCTCTCCTAACCAAGCGTAACCTTACTCAACCCAACACGTCGCGGCCACCACTTCAAGCATTCCCGGATCAACGCAGGGAATACTAGATCGCAGTAGAGCGCAGAAATCCACTGAACAGCAGTGGGCCATGGATACCATGACCTAACGAAATGTATCCTATCAGAACTTAACGCGCCGAGTCAACTATTGCCGGCATCCCCGTTACCAAGCAAGGAATATTAGTGGAGAATAGAGCTCTGAGGCCCATAGGATGGCAATGCATAGCACCAAAGTGATGATATCCCGAAATAACACAAACATACAGAACCAAACCAAACGTAGCCTATCTGGACCTAACGCGGCGCGGCCACCATTTCTGGAATTCCCAGAGCACGGCGGGAGCATTAGGTCACAGTAGAGCGCAGAACTCCACCGAATAGCCGTGTACTGCGCAAAAGTCAAAGCTATCCTATCCTAACCTTACCAAACGCAACAACTCAGACCAACGTGCAGAGACCAGGACTGCTGGCCTCCGCAGTGCCGAGCAGAACATAATAGAGGAGAATAGGGCGCAAAAATCTATGGAATCGCATTATATAGCAGGAAGGTCGAAGCTACCCTAGCACGACATATACAAATGTAATATAACCATACGCAACCTAACCTAACCTAAAATGCCGAGACCAATATCTCTTTCCTCGAAAGAGCCTAGCTGTATACACTAGAGCACAGCAGAGCGCAGGGAGCCCCTAAATAGCTGTGTATAGCACAAAGGTCAAAGATATACTAACCCAATTTGTCCTAACATAACCTAAGCAAACGTGGAATAACTAATCCTAGCGAGCCGAGACCTCTATTGCTGGCCTGCACGGTGCCAAACAGAACATATTAGAACTCTGTAAAGCTCTGAAATCCACCGAACAACAGTGTATAACACAAAAGACGAAGTCATCCTAACAAAACCAAATCCAGCCTGACCTAACCAGACGTGACCTAACTCATCATATCGTGCCACGACCGCTATTGCTGGAGTCGAGCATGGTATAGTAGATCTATGAAGAGCGTAGGAACCCACCGGACAGCAGTGTAAAGCACAGAAGTAAAAGCCATTCTTTCCTACCCGAACAAATCGTGACAAAACCGAACGAAACATAGCACAAAATAACGTCCTGCGACCACTATTACTGTCATCCCCACAATCGAGCAGAGTATAGCACAGCAATGTAGAGCGCAGTATGCCACCGAATAACACTGGACAACACGAAAGACAAAGCTATCGAAACCAACCCAAACTAACGTAACCTAAGCAAACGTACTCTAACTGAGCCTGACGTGCCGCCACCACTCAGTGCGGCTCTCCACAGAGCCAAACAGAAGATATTACAGGAGAGTAGGGCTCAGAAATCCATAGGACAGCAGTGTACAGCAGAAGAGTGAAAGATATCCAAACGTAACCCAAAGTAACATTACATAGCCAGCCGCTGCAAGATCAACGTAACGTGCCGCGACCAGACTTGCTGGCCTCCCCAGGGACTAGCAGATTAGAGTAGAGCACAGTCGAGGGCAGGAATCTACCGCATAACCGTGTATAGCATGAGAGTTACAGCTACACTAACCCAACATGGCCCAACCTGACCTAACCAAACGTTACCTAACTCAACCTAACCGCACGTAACATAACTCAGCCAAACGTGACAGGACCGCTACTGGCGGCCTTCCCAGAGACAAGCAGATGCTAGTAGTGCAGTGCAAGGCGCAGATAACGAACGAGAGGCGCTGCAAAGCACAAAGGCAAAGTCATACCAATAAAACTTAACCAAACTAGATCTAACCAAACGCAACCTAACACACTAATGTGCCAGGACCACCATTGCTGGCCACCCAACAGAAAAGCAGAGACTATTCGAGCAATGCAGGGCGCAGATATCGACCGAATGGTAGTGTATAGCACAGAAGTCACTGCTACCTTAACCAATCCTGACCTAAGCTAGCCAGGCCATACGTAACCTATCCCAAACAAACGCGCCGAGACCAATATTGCTGGCCTCTCCAGAGCCAAGCGCAACATATTGGGCCACAGCGGAGCCATTAATCGACCGTATAGCAGTGTATGGAACGAAAGTCGAAGCTGCCCCATCCTAACAATGCCATACACAACACAACCGAACGTTGCATAACTGAACCTAACGTGCCGAGACCACTATTGCTGGCCTACGGTGAGCTAAGCAATATACACTATAGCATAGCTGAGCGCAGAAGGCCGCCAAATGGCAATGTCTTGCACAAAAGTCAAAGATATCCGTACCTAACCTGACCAATCCTAGTTCAAACAAACGTTGAATAACTAGACCTAAGGATACGAGACCTCCATCTCTTGCCTCCACAGTGCCCTGCAGATAATATTATACCGCAGTAGAGTGCAGACATTCACCGAACAGCAGCGTGCAATACAAAAGTAAATGCCACACTAACCAAACCTAACCTAGTCTAACCTAACGGAACGTAATCAAACTCACCCTATCGGGTTGGGTCACGTTACGTTTGGTTGTGTTACGCCTGGTTATGTGAGGCCAGGGTAGTTTTGACTTTTTTGCTGTGCACTGCTATTCGGTGGAATTCTGCGCCCTACTGTGACTTAATCTTCCCAGCTTTGCTCTGGGAATACCACAAATAGTGGCCGCGACGCCTTAGGATGAGAAAGATTACGTTTTGCTAGGTTACGTTTGTTTGGGCTAGGTTGAGGTATCTTTGGCTTTCGTGATATGCAATGACATTCTATGGACGTCAGCGCACTGTTCTCCTTTAATATGCCTTGGTTGGCGACGGGGTAGCCAGCAATATTTGTCTCGGCACGATAGGCATAGTTATTCAACGTTTGGTTAGGTCAGGTTAGGTCTGCTTAGGTCAGTACATCTTTGACCTTTGTGTTGTACATCGCTATTTGGTGGCTTTGTTCGCTGTCCTGTATACTACTAAACACTGCTCGACTCTGGGGAGACCAGAAATAGTGGACATGGCACGATAAATTTTGTTAGGCTACGATTGGTAATGTTAGGATTGGTCATGTGAGGATAGGATAGCTTTGACTTTTATGCTATACACCGCGAATCGAAGCATTTCTACGCTCTGCATTGCTCTGTTGCACCCTGCTCGACTCTCGGGAGGATAGTAATAGCTGTCTCGGCACATTAGGTTGAATTACGCTCTGTTCGGTGAGGATACGTTAGCTTAGGTTAGGTATGGACTGCTTTTCGGGAGATTCCTGCGCTCTACTGTGCTCTAGTGTGTTCTGCTTGGCTCTGGGGAGTCCAGCAATGGCGGTTTCAGCACGCACGGTTGAGCTAGGTTATGCGTAGCTTTGCTAGGTTTCGGATATATTTGGTTAGGGAAGCTTTGACTATTCTGCTGTACACTGCTATTCCGTCGATACCTGTGCAATGCATTGCTCTACTAGCATCTGCTTGTCTCTGGGGAGGCAAGGAATAGCGGTCATGGCAGGTTTGATTCAGTTATGTTACGTTTTGATAGGCTTGGTTTGGTTCAGTTTGGTTACGGTGGCTTCGACTTTTGTGCTACACACTGCTATTCGGTTGACATCTACGCTCTGCATTGCTGTACCAGCATCTGCTTTTCTTTGGGGAGGGCAGCAATGATGGTCGCGGCACGTACCGTTGGGATAGATGAACTTTTATTAGGATATGTTGGGCTAAGTTTGGTATGGATGGCTCTGACTTCTATGCTATACACTGCTTTTCGGTGGGTTTCGGCGCTCTACTGTGCTCTAGTACATTCCGCTTGGCCGTGGGGAGGCCAGAAGTGTTGGTCGCGGCACGTTGGTCTGAGTAATGTTGCGTTTGGTTATGTTACGTTTGGTTGGGTTAGGATAGGGCAGCTTACACGTTTGTGCTGCTCTCTGTAGCCCTATGGACTTCTGCGCCATTCTGAGCGCTGCCACAGTCTTCTTGTCTCTGTGGAGCCCAGGAATAGTGCTCTCGACACATTATGTTGTGTTAAGCTGCGTTTGCTTAGATTACTTTCCCTTAAGTTAGGATAGAATAGCTTCGATCTTAGTGCTATACACTGCTATTCGGTAGATGTCTGCGCTCTACTGTTATCTAATATTCCCCGCTTTAATCCGCGAATGCATGAAATGGCGGCCACGGCGCGTTGGTTTGCGTCAGATTACATTTGGTTAGGTTATGTCCGTTTGGGTTTGGTTGGAATATCTTTGACTTTCGTGCTACACACAGCCATTCTATGGACCCTGCGCTCTAATCCCACGTAATATGCCCGGCTTGGCTGTGGGGAGGCCAGAAATTGTGTGCTAGGCACGTTAGGTTGGAATATGTTACGTCTTCTATGGATAGGTTTGGTCATATTTGGTTAGCATTTCCCTTACTTTTTTGCTGTACACTGCTATTCGGGCGATTCCATCATTCTACATAGCTCTCCTATTCTCTGCTTATCTCTCGCGAGGCCAGCAATAGCTTTCGTGTCACGTCAGGCAGGGTTACGCTACGTCTGCTTATGTTACGTTTGGTTAAGCTTGGAGAGGGTAGCTTGGACTTTTGTGCTACACACTGCAATTCAGTGCATTTCTGTGCTCTACGTTGCTTTGCTACACTCTGCTCGACACCCGGGAGGCCAGCAGTTGTGGTCGTGGCACGATAGGTTGAGCTGCATTGCGCTTGGTTGGGTTGGGTTACGTAGTGTTAGGATAGGGTAGCTTCGACTTTCGCGCTGCACACTGCTATCCTATGGACTTATGTGCTCTCCTGTGCGCCACCACAACCTGCTTGTCTCTGTGGGTGCTAGGGATAGTGTTATCGGCACGTTAGGATGAGTTATGTTACATTTGGTTAGGAAAGCTTTGACTTTTGAGCTGTACACCGCTATTCGGAATATTTCAGCGTTCTACATTGTTCTGGTATGCTCTGCTTAGCTCTCGTGAGGCCATCAGTGGCTTTCGTAGCACGACAGGTTGGATTACGTTACGTCTGCTTACGCTACGTTTGGTTAGGTTAGGGCAGTGTAGCTTTGACTTTTGCGCTGTGCACTGCTATTCGGTGGCATTCTGCGCCCTACTGAAACCTAAGACTCCCTGCTTTGCCCTGAGAATACTAGAAATTGTTGCCGCGGCTGTTTACGTGAGTTAGGTTTCTTATGGTTACGCTAGGTTTGTTTCTGTTTGGTTGGGATGCCTCTGACTTTCGTACCACACACTGCGGTCCTAAGGATCTCTGCGTTCTACTCTCCTCCAATATGCCCTTATTGGCGATGTCTATGTCAGCAATAGTGAACGAGGCACATTAGGTTGGGTTTGGTTACGTTTGGCTTGGCTATGTTAGGTCAGGTTTGGTAGGATATATTTTACTTTTCTGCTCTACACTGCAATACGGCGGATTCCTGCAGTTTGCTGTGCTCTGGTATATTCTGCTCGGCTCCTGGGAAGTCAGCAATAGTGGTGTAGTCACGTTAGGTTGAGTTAGGTTGCGTTTGCTTACGTCACGTTTGGTTATGTTAGGATAGGGTAACGGTGACTTTTGTGTTATACACTGCCATTCGCTGGATTTCTGCGCTCTACAGTGCTGTAGTATGTTCTGCTAGGCTCTGGGGAGGCCAGAAATAGCGGTCGCGGCACGATAGGTTGTGTTAGGTTGCGTTTAGTTAGGTTAGGTTGGGTTACCCTTGGAAGGGATGGTTTCGACTTTTGTGTTATACACTGCTTTTCGGTGGATATCTGCATTCTAGTGGATTCTAATATCTTCTGCTTGGCTCTTGGCATGCCAACAATATAGGTCTTGGCTAGATAAGTTTAGCTAATCTCCGTTTGGTTGCGTTAGGTTAGGTAAGGTTATGTTAGGATATCTTTGACTCTTGCGCGACACACTGCTATCAGCTGGATTTCTGCACCCTACTGTGCTCTAGTATACTCTGCTAGGATCTGGGTAGGCCGGCAAAGATGGTTTCGGCACGTTAGGCTATGTTAGGTTGCGATTGGTTACGTTACGTTTGGTTAGGTAAGGATAGAAGGGCCTAGACTTTTATGCTGCACACTGCTATCCGGTAGATGTCTGTGCGCTGCACTGCTCTTCTGGCATCAGCTTGAATCGGAGGTGGCCCGCATAGCGGTCGTTGCAAGCTAGGTTGTGATGGGTTACGTTTTGTTAAGTTAGGTTATGTTACGTTTGGTTAGGGTAGCTTTGCCTTTCGTGCTACACGCAGTTATTCTGTGGATTCCTGCCCTCAACTTTGCTCTGCTCTAGTCTGCTAGACCCTTGGGAGGTCGGAAACAGTGGTCGTGGCACGTTACTTTGCGCTTCGCTACTTTAGATTAGGTTATGTTAGTTTGGGTTAGGTTTGGTTCCCTTTGACTTTTCAGCTGTACGCTGCGATTATATGGATTCCTGAGCCCTACTCTCCTCTTTTACGCTCTTCTAGGCACTGTGGAGGCCAGCAGTACCGGACACGGCACGTTAGGTTGTGTAAATTCCGTTTTGCTATGTTTGGTTATGCTGGGTTGTCTAAGGATAGCTTTGACATATGTGCTCAGCACTGATATCTTTTGGACCTTTGTGCTCTACTGTGCTGTATCGTATTCTGCTCGCCCCTGGGAAAGCCGGCAATAGTGATCGTGACCCGCAGGCTCAGTTGCTCTAAGCTTGGTTAGGTTAGGCTAGGTTTGGTTAAGTATAGATATCTATGACTTTGTGCTGTACATTGCTACTTGATGGCCTTCGGCGCTCTACTGCGTTCTACTGTACTCTGTTCGGCTCTAGGGAGGCCATCAGTAGTGGTCACGGCACGATAGTTTGTGTTTGGCTACGTGTGGTAAAGCTACGATTGGTCGGGTTGGGACGGGATAGATTTGACTTTTGTGCCATACACCGCAGTTCGAAGGATTTCTACGCTCCACATTGCTCTGCTGTACTGTGCACGACTCTGGGGATGCCATTAATAGTAGTCTCGGCACGATAGGTTGAATTAGGCTACGATCGGTGTGGTTACGTTACTTTGGGTTAGGTTTGGATTGCTGTCACTTTCATGTTATAAACTGCTTTTCGGTGAACCTCTGCGCTCTGCTGTGCTCTATGATGTTCTGCTTGGCTATGGGGAGGCAAGCAAGAGTAGTATCGGCGCGTTCGCTTATGTTACGTTTGGCTATGTTAGGATGGTGTATCTTCGACTGTTGTGCTATGCACTGCGATTCTATGGGCCTCTGCGCTCTGCTCCCCTGTAATCAGTTCTGCTTGGCTCTGACGGGGTCAGCAATAGAGGTCTCGGCACGTTAGGAAAGCTTAGGCTACGTTTGCTAACGCTACGTTAGGTTAGGTACGGATAGGATAGCCTTGACTTTTGTGCTGAACACCGCCATACGTTAAATTTCTGCGCTCTACTCTGCTCTAGTATATGCTCTGCTTTGCAGCGGGGAGGCCACCAATTGTGGTTTCGTCACGCAAGGTTGAGTCATCTTACTGATGGCTTGGATAGGTTCGGAGAGATTTGGTTAATATAGCTTTGACTTTTGTGCTGTGCACTGCTATCCGGTCGATGCCAGTGCACTGCATTGCTCTTCTAGCTTCTCCTTGCCCGTGGGGAGGCCAGCAATATCGGCGGTGGCATGTTTGGTTGAGTTATGTTACGCCTGGGTAGGTTAGGGTTGGCTAAGTTTGGTTAGGATGGCTTTGACTTTCGTGCTATACACTGCTATTCGGTGGATATCTGCGATCTACTGTGCTCTAGAATACCCTGATTTGCTTTCGGGATGCCAGCGGTATTGGTCTCGGCACGTTTGTCTGAGTTATGCTGCATTTGGTATTTTTAAGATTGGTTAGGTTAGGACAGGGTAGCGTTGACTTCTGCGCTCTATACTGCAATTCGGTGGATATCTGCGCTCTAAATTGCTCTACTATACTCTGCTCTACTCTCGGGAGGACAGCAGTATCGGCCGCAGTGCGTCTGGTCGAGTTGGATGACGTTCGGCTAGGTTTGGTTACGCTGTATTAGGTTAGGCTAGCTCTGACCTTTGCTCTATACACTGCTATACGGTGGATTTCTGCGCTCTACTTCTATCTAGCTTTCCCCGCTTGGAACTGGGAGTGCTTGAAATGGTGGCCGCGTCGCGTTAGGATAAGGCATGTTACGTTATGCTGGGTTAGGTTTGTTTTGGTTTGGTTAGGATATTTTTGACTTTGGTGCTATACATTGCCATTCACAGGACCTTTGCGCTCTACTCATCTCTAATATACCCTGCTTGATGATGCGCAGGCCAATAATTGAGGGCTAGGCACGTTGGGTTGAGATTGGTTACGTTTGAGTATGCCAGGTACGGTCATGTTCGGGCTGGGTAACTCTTACATTTTTGCTGTACACTGCTATTCGGGTGATTCCAGCGTCCTAAATTGCTCCGCTATGCTCTGCTCAGCTCTCGCGGCTCCAGCAATGGCTTTCGTGACACGTCTGTTTGGTTTACGTTACGTCCGCTTTTGATGCGATTGGTTAGATTAGAATAGGAAAACTTTGACTTTTGCGCTAAACTCCGTTATTCGTAGGATTTATACTCTCTGCGTTGCTCCACAGTACTCTGCTCGAATCCGGGAAGTCCAGCAATAGTTTCACGGCACGATTGTTTCTGATAGGCTACGTTTTGTTAGGTCATGTTTGCTTTGGGTTAGGTCTGGATTGCTTTGACTTTCGTGGCATAGACACCTTTTCGACGGGTTTCTGCGATCTACTGTGCTCTTGTATGTTATGCTTGGTTCTGGTGTGGCCAACGATAATGTTACCGTCATGTTAGGTTGGGATAGAAAACGTTTGACTATGTTTCGTTTGGTAAGGTTAGGATAGGGTAGCTTTGACTTTTATGCTATACACCGATATTCGGTGAACGTCGGCGACCAACATTTCTTTGATATGCCCTGCTTGTCTCTTGCGAGGCCAGAAATATTGCTCTCGGCACATTATGCTCAGCTATGTTACGCTTGGCTCGGCCAGGTTGGTAGAGGTTAGTTGAGGACTTCTTTGACTTTTGCGCCACACACTGCGTAGCGGTGTATTACTGCGCTCTACTGTGCTGTAGCGTGTTCTGCTTGGCTCTGGAGAGGCCAGCAAGTATGGTCTCAGCATGATAGGTTGAGGTATGGTACGGTTTGCTTGTGTAGGATATGATATGTTTCGTTAGAATATCTTTGACTTTTGTGCTATACACTATTATTTGGTGGCTTTCTGCGCTTTACTGTGCTTTACTACGCTCTGCCCGACTCTGGGGAGTCCAGTATTAGTGGTCATTGCTCCATAGGTTGCGCTAGGATACATTTAGTTATGATACGATTGGTTAGGTTTGTATGTGGTGGCTTCGGCTTTTGTGCTTTACTCCGCTGTTCGGAGGATTTCTACGCTCTACATTGCTGTACTGTACTCTGCTCGACCATGGGGTGGCCAGCAATAGTGGTCTCTGCACGTTATGTTGAGTTAGGCTACCTTTCGTTATGTTCTGTTGGTTCGGGTTAGGTTTGGGTAGCTTTGACTCTTCTGTTATAAACTGTGGTTTTATCGATTTCTGTGTTCTTCTCTCCACTAATGTGCTATGCTTGGCTCTTGGGAGGCCAGCAACAGTGGTCGCGGCACGTTAGATTTTGTTATGTTACACTCGGTCCTGTTATGATTGATTGCATTAGGAGAGGATTGCTTTGACTTTAGTGCTTTAGTCTGCTATACGGTGGATTTCTGCGCCCTACAGAGCCCCAGAATTTTCAGCTGTCTCTGGGAGGGCCATCAATATCGGCCTCGGCACGTTATCTTCAGTCAGGTTAATTAAGCTTAAGTTGGATTAGGCTAAGTTTGGTTAGGGTAGCTACAACTTTTGCGCTGTACACCGCCATTCGTTGGATTTCTGCGCTCTACTGGGCTCTAGAATGTCCTGCCTGGACCTGGGGTGGCAGCAATGGCGGTCTAGGCACGTGAGGTTTAGTTATGATACCTTCGGTTTTGATACGATTGGTTAGGTAAGGAGATGATAGCTATGACTTTAATACTATAGTCTGCTATTTGGTAGACTTCTGCCCCCTATAGTGATCTAGTATCTTCGGCGTGGTTTTGGGAATGCTTGCAATAGTGGTCTCGGCACGTAACGTCGAGTCATGTTACATACGGTTAGGTTGGGTTAGGCTACGTTTGTTTAGGGTGGATATAACTTTTGTGCTGCACACAGATATTCGGTGGGTTTCTGCGCTTTACTGTGCTCTTGTATGTCCTTGTTGGCTCTGGGATGGGCAGCAATATCAGTCTCGGCACGTTAGGTTGAGTTAGGATACGATCGGGAAAGTTCTGTTGGTCCGGGTGAGATTTGGCTAGCTTCGACTTTTCTGACGTACACTGCGATTTTATCGACCTTTGGGTTCCACTCCCCACTAATATTCTCTGCTTGGCCCCGGGGAGGCCAGCAATAGTGGTCGCCGCACGTAAGGTTGAGCTATGTTAAGTTTGGTTATGTTACGGTTGGTTTGCTTACGAGGGAATTGCTTTGACTTTAGTTCCGTGTCCTGCTATTATGAGGGTTCCTGCGACATGCAATGCTCTAATGCTTTCAGCTTGGCTCTGGCACGGCCAGCAAGGGAGGTACCGGCGCGTTACGATGAGTCAGCTTACGTTCGGTTTGGTTGTGTTAGGCTCCTTTTTTGCAGATAACTTTGTCTTTTGTGCTGTAGACTGCCATTCGGTGGATTTCTGCGCTTCATCCTGCTATAGTATGACGTGCGTGTCTCTGGAGAGTGCAGCAACAGCGCTCTCGGCACATTGAGTTGATTTATGCTATGTTTGGTTAAATTAAGATTGGTTTATTTAGGAGAGGATGGTATTGACTTTAGAGCTATAGTCTGCTACTAGGTGATTTCCTGCTCCATACAGTGCTCTGATGCTTACAGCTTGGCTCTGGGATGGCCAGCAATAGTGTCCTCTGCACGTTACACTCTGTCAGGCAACGTTCGGTTAAGCTGGGACAGGATAGGTTTTGCCTGGATAGCTTTATCTTTTGTGCTGTACACTGCCCTTCGGTGGATTTCTGCGCTCTACTGTGACCTAGTATGTCCTCCTTGGCTCTGGGCAGGGCAACAACAGCGATCTCGGGACGTTAGTATAAGTCAAGCTATATTTGGCTTTGTTTTATTGGCTTGCGTTAGGCATGGGTACCTTTGGCTCTTGTGAGATACACTGCGTTTATACCGGGTTCTGCTTGCTACTCTCCACTAATGTGTTTCACTTGACTCTGGGGAGGGCAGAAATAGTGGTCGCATCTGGTTTGGTTGTGTTATGTTAAGTTCGGTTATGTAACGCTTGGTCATGTTAGGGGAGGATAACTTTGACTTTAGTGCCACAGTCTGATAATAGGTGGATTTCTGCTCCCTACAGTGCTTTAATATTTTCCGCTTGGCTGTGGGAATGCCAGAAATAGTGGCCACGGCACGTTATGCTGAGTCATGTTACGTTCGGCTAAGCTGGGTTAAGCTATGCTTGGTCAGGATAGCATTAGCTTTTGTGCTGTACAATCCTATTCGGTGGTTTTCTGCGCTCTGCTTGTGCTCTAGTAGGCCCTTCTTGCTTCTGGGGAGGGCAGCAATGGCGGTCTCGGCACGATAGGATGAGTTACGCTATGTCTGGCTATGTTCTGTTGATTTCGGTTAGGTTTGGGATGCTTTGACTTTTCTGATGTAACTGCGATTGTTCGTACTTCCGCGCCCTACTCTCCACTAATGCGCTCCACTTCGCTCTGGGGAGGCTAGCAGTAGTGGCCGCGGCACGTTAGGTTGCGTTGGGTTACGTTTGGTTACGTTACGATTGGCTAGGTCAGAAGAGCGTAGCCTCGAATTTTGTGCCATAGCCTGCTATTAGATGGATTCCCGCGACATGGAGAACTATAATGCTTACAGATTAGCTCCGGGGAGGCTATAAATAGTGGCCTCGGCACATCCTGCTGTGTCAGGTATCGTTCGGTTATGTTGGGTTAAGCTGTTTGGTTAGGGCGTCTTTATCTTTCGATGTGTATACTGGTATACGGTGGGTTTCTGCGTTCTACTGTGCTCTCGTACAGCCTGCTTGGCTTTGGGGAGGCCAGCAATTGGATCTCGGCACGTTACTGTCTTACAGGTTACGTTCGATTAGGGTGGGTTATGCTAAGTTTCGCTAGGGTAGGCTTAACTTTCGTTCTGTATACTGATATATGGTGGCTTCCTGCAATCTACTGTGCTCTAGAACGTCATGCTTGGCTCTGGCAGCAATTGTGGTCACGGCACGTTAGTTTGATTTAGATTACGTTTGGTTACGTTACGACTACTTAGGTTAGGAGAGGATAGCTCTGTCTTCAGTGCTATAGTCCGATATTTGGTGATCTTCTGTTCTCTGCTGTTTTCCAGTATTTTTAGCTTGGGTTTCGAATGACCAGCAATAGTGGTCCGGACACGTTACTTTGTGTCAGGCTACGTTCGGCTAGGCAGGGTCGGGGTAAGTTTGGACAGCATAGCTTTAACTTTTGTGCTGTACACTCCGATTTGGTGGACATCTGCGCCCTACTGTGCTCTAGTATGTCCTGCTTGGCTCTGAGATCCTGCCTGGACCTGGGGTGGCAGCAATGGCGGTCTAGGCACGTGAGGTTTAGTTATGATACCTTCGGTTTTGATACGATTGGTTAGGTAAGGAGATGATAGCTATGACTTTAATACTATAGTCTGCTATTTGGTAGACTTCTGCCCCCTATAGTGATCTAGTATCTTCGGCGTGGTTTTGGGAATGCTTATTTGGTTACGTTACGACTACTTAGGTTAGGAGAGGATAGCTCTGTCTTCAGTGCTATAGTCCGATATTTGGTGATCTTCTGTTCTCTGCTGTTTTCCAGTATTTTTAGCTTGGGTTTCGAATGACCAGCAATAGTGGTCCGGACACGTTACTTTGTGTCAGGCTACGTTCGGCTAGGCAGGGTCGGGGTAAGTTTGGACAGCATAGCTTTAACTTTTGTGCTGTACACTCCGATTTGGTGGACATCTGCGCCCTACTGTGCTCTAGTATGTCCTGCTTGGCTCTGAGGAGTGCAGCAATAGAGGTCTCGGCACGTTAGATTGAGTTTTGTTAGGTTTGGATATGTTACGATTGGTTAGGTCAGGAGAGGGTAGCCTTGACTCTTATGCTATAGTCTGCTATTAGGGGGATTTCTACGCTATACAGAGCTCTGATGCTCTCAGCTTTGCTGCGGGAAGGCCATAAATTGTGGCCTGGCCAAGATATGTCGTGTCATGTAACGTTCGGTTAGGTTAGCTTATGCTATGTTCGGATATGATAGCTTTAGCTTCACAGTTGTACACTGCTATTCGCTGGGTTTCTGTGCTCCACTGTGCTCCAGTATGTCCTGCTCCTCTGGGGAAGCCAGTGATAGTGGCCTTGGCACGCTAGGTTGAGTTATGCTATCTTTGGTTATGTTACGTTTGGTTAGTGTCGGACATGATAGCTTTGACTTTTATACTCTACACTGCTAATCGGTGGACTTCTGCACTCTAGTGTGCCCTAGTATATTCTGCGTGGCTCTGGGGATGTGAGCAGTAGTGGTCTAGGCGCGTTAGGTTGATCCACGTTACGTTCGCCTATGCTATGTTTGGTTATGATAGGCTAGAATAGCTTCGACTTTTGTGCTATGCAATTCAATTCGGTGGGCTTCTGCTCACTATTGTGGTCAATTATGCACGGAATTGCTCCCGGGAGGCCAGAAATAGTGGCCGCGGCGCGATAGGTTGGGATGGATTACGTTTGGATAGGTTCAGTTTGTTTGCGTTAGGTTAGGATATCTTCGGCTTCCGCCCTGTACACTGCAATGCGTGGACTCCTGCGCTCAACTTTGCTCTAGTACATTCTGCTTGGCTCTGGTGACGCCAGTAGTCGTGGTCGCGGCACGTTGAGTTGTGTTATTTACGTTTGGTTTTGTTAGCTTAGGCCAGGTTTGGTCATTATATCTTCGTTTCTTGTGCTTATCACTGCAATGCATTCGATTTCTTCGTTCTACTGCGCTGTAGCACATTCTGTTTGGCACTGCGGACGCCAAAAGTAGTGTTCTCGGCACGTTATTTTGAGTTAGGCTACGTTTGGCTAGGTTATGTCACGTTTGGTAACGTTTGGATAGGATAGCATTGGCATCTTAGCTACACATTGTTCATCGGTGGATTTCTGCGCTCTACGTTGCTCTACTATACACTGTTCGGCTCTCTGGATGCCAGCAATGGTGGCAGCGGCACTTTGGTTTGTGCTAGATTACGGTCGGCTAGGTTCGGTTACGTTGTGTTAGGTTAGGATATCTTCGACTGTTGCGCTACACACTTATATTTTAGGGAACTCTGCGCCCTGCTGTGCGCTATCACAATCTGTTTGTGTCTGTGGATGCCAGGAAATGCGGCCACGGAAAGATGGGTTGAGCTATGTTCAGTTTGGTTAGGCTAGGTATAGTTAGGCTTTGTTGGGATAGCTTTGACTTTTGTGCTATACAATGCAGTTCGTTCTATTCCGGTGTTCTATATTGCTCTGCTATACTCTGATTTGCTGTCGCGTAGCCAGTAATGGCGGGTGTGCCGCGAAAAGTTGGGTTATGTAACGTTCAGTTATGCTAAGTTTGGACAGTTTAGGATAGGATAGCATAGACCTTTCTGCCATACGCAGATATCCCGTGGAGTCCTCCGCTCCACTTTGCTCTAGTATATTCTGCTTGGCTAATGGGAGGCCAGCAGTACTGCTCTCGGCACGATGGGCTGAGATCGGTTACGTTTGGTTATGTTACGTTTCGTTATGTTACGTTTGCTTAGGCTAGGATAGTGCAGCGTAGAGTTTTGTGCTATACACTGCCCTTCGTTTGATCTCTGACCTCTACAATGCTCTACTATACTCTGTTCGACTCTCAGGAGGACAGCAATCGTGGCCGTGGGACGTTAGGGTGAGTTAGAGTACGTTTCGCTGCGATAGGTTACGCTGCGTTAGGTTAGGGTAGCCTCGACTTTTGTGCTACGCAACGCTATTCCATGGATATCTGCGCTCCGTTATGCGCTATCACACTCTACTTGTGCCTGGGGACGCCAGGAATAGTGGTCGCGGTAAGTTAGGTTGAACTGCATTACGTTGGGCTAGGAAATGTTTGGTTATATTTGGTTGGGGTTTCTTTGGCTTTTGTGCCATACAATGCTATTCGGTCGACTCCAGCGTCCTACATTGGTCCGCTATACTCCGCTTGGCTTTCGTGAGGCCAGCAATAGTGGTTGTGCCACCTCATGTTGGGTTACGTTACGTTTGGTTATCCAACGATTGGTCAGGTTAGGTGTGGATAGCTGCGACTAGTGTGCCATACTTTTCTATTCTGCTGATTTCAGCTATTTACAGTGCTCTTATGTGTTCAGCATGGCACTGGGAAGGTCAGCAATAGTGGTCCCTGCAGGTTATGATGAGACACGTTACGTTCGATTAGGTTAGGTTGGGCTATGCTTGGCCAGGGTAGCTTTCGCTTTTGTGCTATGAACACCTATTCGGATAATTTCTGCGCACTACTGTGCTCGAATTTGCCCCGATTTTCTCTGGGGATACCAGCAATGGTGGTACCGGCAAGTTAGGTTGAGTTTCGCTACGTTTGGTTGGACTATGCTAGTATGGGTTGGACTTGGACAGCTATGACTTTCGTGGTATACACTGCTATCCGGCGGATTTCTGGCACTACTGTGCTCCGCGATAATCTGCTCGATTCTGCGGTGGCCAGCAGTAGTGGTATCGGTACGTTAGGTTGAGATACATTACGTACGGCTATGGTACCGTCGGCTAGCTTAGGACTCGGTAGCATGGACATTTTTGCTATAAATCGCCATTCGGTGGACTTGTGCGCTCTACGTTGCTCTAATATGTTCTGCTTTTCTCTGAGGATGGCAGCTGATGTGGTCTCGGCAAGTTAGGATATGTTATGCTACGCTTGGTACGTCACGTTCGGTTATGTTTGGACAAGTTGGTTTCAACTTTTGTGCTATAGACAGCTATTAGGTGGATTTCTGCGATCTACTTTGCTCTATTATGTTCAGCTTGTCTATGGGGACGCCAGCAGTATCGGTCTCGGCACGTACGTCTGAGTCAGGTTGCGTTTGGATGTGCTACGTTCGGTTGGGTTAGGTTTGGACAGGTTGGGTTAGGGTACCTCCTACTCTTCTGCTATACGCGCAATGCGTTGGATTATTGCGGTCTACTGTGCTCTAGTATATTCTGCTTGTCTCTGTGGAGGCTAGCAGTAGTGGTCTCGGCACTTTAGGTTGTGTTAAGTTACGTTCGGTTACGTTACGTCAGGTCAGGTTAGGAGAGGATAGCTCCGACTTTTGTGCTACACACTGCTATTCTATGGACTTCTGCGCTGTACTGTGCGCAACCACGCTCTGCTTGTGTCTGTAGGTGCCAGGAATATTGGCAGCGGCATGTCAGTTTGAGGTATGTTACGTCTGGTTATTCAAAGTTTGGTTGGGTTTGAATGGGATAGCTTTGACTTTTGGGCCATACATTGCTATTCCGTTCGCTTCAGCGCCCTACGTTGCTATGCTATACTCTGCTTAGCTCTCGTGAGGATAGCAACAGTGGTCGCGGCACCGCTGTCTGAGCTTCGTTACGTTTGGTTATGTTATGTTTGGTTAGCTTAGGAGAGTGCAGCTTTGACTTTTGTGCTATACACTGCTACTCAGCTTATTTCTGTGCTCTACCGTGCACTAATATGTTCTGCTTCGCTCTAGGCATGCTAGCAATTGTGGTCGCGGCACGTTACTTTGAGTTGTGTTACGTTTGGCAATGTTACGGTTTGTTGGGTTAGGAAAGAATTGCATTAACTTTTGTGCTATAGGCTGCTATTTGGTGGATTTCACCGCTCTACTGTGCTCTAATACGCTCTGCCTTACCCTGGGGCGGCGAGAGATAGTTGCCACGTCGTGTTCCTTTGTGTTAGCTTACGTATGGTCAATTTACGTTACCGTGGGTATGATTTGGGTACCTTTGATTTTTGTGCTATACATTGCGATTCGATGGATTTCTACGCCCTACTCTCCTATTGTATGTTCTGCATGGCCCTGAGGAAGCGAGCGATAGTAGTCGCGGGACGTTGGGCCGAGTCAGGTTGAGTTCGGTTATGTCACGTTTTGTGCGGTTGGGAGGGGATAGCCTAGACTTTTGTGCTGTACACCAACCTTCGGTCTATTTTTGCGCTCTACAACGATCTACTATGCTCTGCTCGACTCTCGGAAGGCCAGCAACAGTGGTCACGGCACGTTAGGTTGTGATAGGGTACGTTCATATGAGTAGGTCCGTTTCGTTTAGGTTACGTTATCTTTGCCTTTCGTGGCATAAACTAACGTTCGGTGAATTTCTGCGCTACGCTGTGATGCAGTATGTTCTGTTTTGCACTGGGAAGTCAGTAATAGTGGTCTAGGCACGTTAGGTTGAGTTAGGTTACGATTGGCTGTGTTATATATTGTTAGGTTAGGAAAGTATAGCTTTGACTTTTGTGCTGTGCACTTCCATTCGCTGGATTTCTGAGCTCTACTGCGATCTGATATTCCCTTCGTTGCTATGGGAATTCGAGAAATTGTGGCCCCGGCCCGTTAGGTTGTGTCATGTTACGTTCGGTTAGGCTAGGTTTGTTTGTATTAGGTTGGGACATCTTTGACATTCGTGCTATGTACTGCCCTCTTATGGACCACTGCCCTCTAGACTCCTCTAATCTGTCCTGCTGGGCGATGGGGAGGGCAGCAATAGTGGGCTAGACTCGCTTGGTTGGGATTGGTTACGCTCGGCTATGCTTGTATACTACGAGTTAGGTTAGGATATCTTTTACTTTTCAGCTTTACACTTCAATGCGGCTGATTTCTGCGCTCTACTGTGCTCTAGTATGTTCTGTTTTGCTCTGGTGAAATCAGCAATAGTGGTCTAGGAACGATAGGTTGAGCTAGGTTACGTTTTGTTTTGTTTCGTTTGGTTCGGTTAGGACAGGATACCTTTGACTTGTGTGCTATAGACTGCTGTTGGGATGATTTCATCGTTACCCACTGCTCTCCTATACTCAGCTTAGCTCTCGTGAGGCCAGCAATAGCTGTCGCGGCAAGTAAGTTTGTGTTAAGTTGCGTCTGCGTATGTTACGCTTGGCTGTGTTTGGACAGGGTAGTTTTGACTTCTGCTCTGCACTCTCCTATTCGGAGAAATCCTGCGCTCTACTGTGCTCTAATGTGCTCTGCTTGCGCCGGGAGGCCATCAGTAGAGGTCTCGGCACGTTCGTTGATCTAAGCTGCGCTGGGTCATGTTAGGTTAGGAGAGGTTATGTTATGGCATCCTTGACACTTGTGCCAAACACTGCAATGCGTTGGATTACTGCTCTCTCCTGTGCTCTACTATATCCTGCTTGGCTCTGGAAGTGCCAGCCGCTATGGCCTCGGCGTGCTAGTTTGAGTTACGTTACGCTTGGCTTGGTCATGTTAGGAAAGGTTTTGTCAGGGCTGCTTTAACTTTTGTGCTGTAAACTGCTATTCGGTCGATATCTGTACACTGCATTTCTCTACTAGCGTCTGTTTCAATCTGGTGGTTCCAGCAACGGCATTCGCGGTACGTAACGGTTGGTTACGTTACGTCGGCCTATGTTACGTTTAGTTACGTTTGTATAGGATAGCTTTGACTTTGTGCTGTACACTGATAGTCGGTGGATTTCTGCGCACTTCATTGCTCTACTACACTCTGTTCGACTCTGTGGAGGTCAGTAATAGCGGTCTCGGTACGTACGGTTGAGACAGGTTACTTTCGGCTAGGTTTGGTTAGGACACGTATGGTTAAGGTAGCTATAACTTTTGCGATGTACACTGATTTTCGGTGGATTTCTGCGCTCTACAGTGCTCCAGTATGCCCCGCTGGTCACTGGGAAGGGCAACAATAGCGGTGTCGGCCGAAAGGTTGAGTCAGGCTATGTTTGATCATGTCCTGTTGATTTGACTTGGACTTGTGTAGCTTTGACTTTTCTGATATACACAGCGACCACATGGATTTCTGCGTTCTACACTCCACTTACCTGTTCCGCTTGAGTCTGCGGATGCCAGCAATAGTGATAGGGGCACGATACTGTGGGTTGGGTTACGTTTGGTTACGTTACGGTTGGCTCGGTTAGGAGAGGATGGCTTTGACATTAGTGCTATGGTCTGCTACTTGTTGGATTTCTTCTCACTACAGTGCTTTAATATTTTCAGCTTGACTCTGGGAAGGGCTGCAATAGTG
>NW_016910092.1:163371-173107 GCF_001483705.2 Eufriesea mexicana
TTAACTCTTGCGCTGTATGCTGCTATTCGGTGGACTATAGCGCTCCACTGCTCTCTAGCATGTCCTCTTGGGTCTGGGGAGGGCAGAAACAGTGGTCGCGCCACGTTAAATTGAGCTAGGTTACGTTCGGTTAGGTTACGTTTGGTTAGGTTAGGAGGGGATACCTTCGTCTTTAGTGCTGTATTTTGCTATCACGTGGATTCCTGCGCCCTACACAGCTCTAATATTTTCAGCTTGGGTCTGGCAAGGCCGGCAAGTGTGTTCTCGGCAAGTAATCATGAGTCAGGCTACGTTCGGTTATGTTGGTTTAGACCATGTATGGCTAGGATAGCTTTGACTTCTGTGCGAACACTGCTTTTCGGTGGATTCCTGCTCTCTACTGTGCTCTAGTATGTCCTGCTCGGCCCTGGGTAGGGAAGAAATTGCGGTTTCGGCACGTCAGGTTGAGTTATGCTATGTTTGGTTATGTTCCGTTTGTTCGGGTTAGGCATGTGTAGCTATGACTTATCTGATATACACAGCGATTATTTGGATTTCTGCGTCCTACTCTCCACAAACGTGATCCGCTTGACTCTGGGGAGGCCAGAAATAGTCGTCGCGGCACGTTAGGCTAAGTTAGGCTGCGTTTGGTTATGTTACGAGTCTTTAGGTTAGGAGATGACGGCTTTGACTTTAGTGCCAATGTCTGCTATTAGGTGGATCTCTGAGTCCTACACTGCTCTAATGTTTTCAGCTTGGATCTGGCAAGGCCAGCAGCAGTGGCCTCGGCACGATGTTATGATTCCGTCTACGTTCGGTCAGGTAGGGTTGTGCAAAGTTTGTTCAGGGTAGCTATAACATTTCTGCTGCACACTGCTATTAGGGGGATTTTTGCGCTCTACTGCGCTCTAGTATGTACGGCTTGGCTCTGGGGAGGGCAGCAATTGCAGTCACGGCACGTTAGTTTGAGTTATGCTATGTTTGGCTGTGCCCCGTTTGTCGTGGTTATGTATGGGTAGCTTTGACTCTCCTGATATACACCGCGATTCTACGGATTTCTGCGTTCTACTCACGACTAATGTGCTGTGCTTGGCTCTCGGAAGGCCAGCAATAGTAATCGCGGCACGTTAGGTAGCGTTAGGTTACGTTTGGCTACGTTACATTAAGTTAGGTTAGGTTAGGTTAGTTTAGGTTACGTCAGTACATCATATACTTTTCTGCTAGTTAGGCTAGAAGAGGATAGCATTAACTTTAGTGCCGTAGTCCGCCATTAGGGAGACTCCTGCGCCCTACAGTGCTCTAATATTATCACCTTGTTCCTGGGAGAACGTGCAATAGTGGGCCCGGCACGTTATGGTGAGTCGGGTTACGTTCAATGACGTTGGGCAAGGAAAGGTTAGGTCACGATAGCTTTATCTTTTGTGCAGAACACTGCTATTCTCTGGACTTCTGCGCACTACTGTACTCTAGTATGTCCCGCTTGGCTCCGCGCGTGGCAGCAGCTGCGTCCTCGGCAGGTTAGTTTGTGTCAGGCTATTTTTGGTTATGTTCTGTTTGTTAGGGTCAGGCTTGCGCTGCTCCGACTTTTCTGGCATACACTCCGATTCTATGGATTTCTGCATTCTACACTCCACAAATATGTTCCGTTTGACACTGTGGAGGCAGCAATAATGGTCACGGCTTGTTAGGCTGAGTTAGGTTTGGTTTGGTTACGCTATGATTGGTTATGCTATGAGGGCGTAGCTTGGTCTTTGTGCTGTAGTCTGCTATTAGGTGGATTTCTGCTCCATACCTTCCTGTAGTATTTTCAGCTTGTCCCTGGAAAGGCCACCAATAGTGATCGCAGCATGTTATGTTGAGTCAGGTTGGGTTGAGTTATGTTGGCTTAGGCTGGGGTTGGTAAGGGTATCTTTAACTTTCGTACTGTACACTGCCATCCGGTGGATTTCTGCGCTCTACTATGGACTGGAATGTCCTGCTTGGCTTTGCGGAGTGCGGAAATAGCAGTCTCGGTGCGTTCGGTTGGGTTATGCTATGATTGGTTATGTTGCGTTTGTTTTGGTTATGTTTGGGTAGATTTGACTTTTCCTATATACGTTGCGATTTTATGGATTTCTGCTTTCTACTCACCCCTAATGTGCTCTGGTTGGCTCTCGGAAGGCGAGCAATAGCGATCGCGGCGCGTTACGTGGGACAGGATACCATCGGCTATGTTGGGCTTTGCTGAACTTGGTAAGGGTATATTCAACTTATGTGCTCTTCACTGCCATTCCGTTGATTTCACCGCCAACTAAGCTGTATTATGTCCTGCCTGGCTCTGGGGACGGCAGCAATGGCGGTCTCTGCACGTTAGTTTGAGGTAGGTTATGTTCTGTAAGGTTCGGTTAGGCGAAGTTTGGAATAGATCGGTTTAACTTTCGTGCCGTACACTGCTGTATGGTCGATCTCTGCGCGCTACTGTGTTCTAGTACGTCCTGCTTGGCTCTGGGGATGGCAGCAATAGCGGTCTCGGCAAGTTAGTTCGAGTCAGGCGATTTTCGGCTATGTTCTGTATGTTTGGGTTAGGGCCGTGTGGCTTTGACTCTTCTTATATACACTGCGATTCTATGGATTTCTGCGTTCTACTCTCCACTAATATGTTCTGCTGACTTTGGGGGTGCCAGCAATGGTTGTCGCGGCACGTTAGGTTGAGTTACGTTTGGTTTGGTCATGTTACGATTGGTTAGGTTAGGAGGGCATAGCTTCGTCCGTAGAGTAGCAGTCAAATATTTGGTGGATTTCTGCTCCCTACGGTGCTCTAATATTTTCAGCTTGGCTCTGGGGAGGCCAGAAATAGTGATCTCGGCTCGTTCAATTAAGGCAGGTTACATTCGGTTAGGTTGTGTTAAGCAAAGCTTGGTTGGGATAGTTTTAGCTTTTGTGCTGTAGACTGCTACTTGATGGATTTCTGCGCTCTACTGTGCTTTGGTATGCCCTGCATAACTCTGGGGAGGGCAGCAATGGCGGTCTGGGCCGTTAGGATTAGTTAGGCTATGTTTGGTTATTTTCCGTATGTTTGGAAACGGTACGGGTGGGTTTGACTTTGCTGATATACCCCGCGATTCTATTGGCTTCTGCGTTCTACTCTCCACTAATGTGATCTACTTGTCATTGGGGACGCCAGCAGTAGTGGTCGCGGCACGCTAGTTTGGTTTAGGCTACGTTTGTTTATGTTAAGGTTGGTTAGGATAGGAGAGGATAGCTTTGGCTTTAGTGCCACAGTCGCCTGTTAGGAGGATTTCTGCGCCCTACAGAGCTCTAATGCCTTCAGCTTGGCTCCGGCAAGCCCAGAAAGAGTGGTCTCGCCACGTTATGATAAGTCAGGCTGCGGTCTGTTAGGTTGCGTTCGGCAACGATTGGTATGGGTAGCTCTAAATTCTATGCTATGCACCGCCATTCTGTGGATATCCGCGTACTACATTGTTCTAGTATACTCTGCTTGGCTATGGGGTCGCCAGCAGTAGTGCTCTCGGCACGTTAGTCTGAGTCATGTTGCGATCGGTTATGTCACGTTTGGCTAGGTTAGGATAGGGTTGCTCTGACCTTTTTGCTATACACAGCCATTCAGTCGATACCTGCGCGCAATATTGCTCTACTGTACTCTGCTCGACTCTCGGGATGCGAGCAATTAGGGCCGTGGCGCGTTAGGTTACGTCACGTTACTTTTGGTTAGGTTACGTTTGTTTAGGTGTGGTTAGGGTAGCTCCGACTTTTGCGCTATACGCAGTTATTTGATGCATCCATGCCCTCCACTGTGCTCTACCCTAATCTGCTGGACCCTGTCGAGCCAGTAATATTGCTCGCGGAACGTTACGTTGAGCTTGGTTACGATAGGTTAGGCTATGTTAGATCGTGCTAGGCTTGGATATCTTTCAGTATTCTGCTGTACACTGCGGTCCCATGGATTTCTGCACACTAGCCTCCTCTAGTAAGCTCTGCTTTGCTCTGTGGAGGAAGGCAATAGTGGTGGCAGCACGTTAGGTTCAGTTTGGTTACGTTTGGTGGTGTTAATCTATGCTGTGTTTGGCTGGGTTAGCTACGACTATTGTGTTATGCACTTCGATTCTATGGTCTCCAGCGCCCTATTGTGCGCTATCACAAACTGCTGGTCTTCTGGGACGCCAGGAACCGCGGTCGCGGCTCGTTACGTTGAGCTATGTTACTTTCGGTTAGGTAAGGTTTGGTTATGTTAGGAAGGGGTAGCCTTGACTTTTGTATACGCACTGCTATGCGATGGATTACTGCGCTCCACTGCGCTATAATATGCTCCGCATGGCTAGGGGAGGACAGCAATGGTGGATTCCGCACGTTACCTTTAGTTATGTTACGATCGGTTACTCTATGATTGGTTAATTTCGGAAATGATAGATTTAACTTTTGTGCTATGCACTGCTATTCGTTGGATTTCTGAGCTCTACTGTGCTCTAGTATGTTCTGCTTGCCTCTGGGGATGCCAGAAATAATGTTCGTGGCACGCTTGGTTAAGATATGTTACGTTTGGCTTGTCTTGGTTAGGATATGTTTGGTTAGGATGGCTTTGACATTTGAGCTACACACTCCTATTCGATGGACATATGCCCTTCGCTGTGCTCTAGTATATTCTGCTTGGCTATTGGGAGGCCAACAGTATTGGTCTCGGCACTTCTGTCTGAGATAAGCTGCGTGCGGTTATGTTACGTTTAGTTACGTTCGGATGGGGTAGCTAAGGTTCCAGTGCTGTACACTGCCAACCAGTGGATTCATGTGCACTACATTGCCCTTCTATACTCTGCTCGACTCTCAGGAGGCCAGCAATAGTTGTCTCGGCACACTAGGTAGTGTTATGTTACGCTTGGCCTTTCTGGGTTACGTTAGGTTTGGTGAGGCTCGATTTGACTTTTGTCCTATGCACTGATTCGTGGCACGTCAGTTAGGGTTATTTCACGTTTGGTTACGTCAGGTTAGGCAAGGTTTGGTCACCATGTCTCTGTCTTTTGCGCTATGCACTGCAATTCGGTGCGTTCCAGCGCTCTACATTGTTCTACAATGCTCCGCTCGACTCCCGGGAGGCCAGCAATATTCGTCGCGGCACATTCTGTTCTGTTAGGCTATGATCGGTTAGGTTAGGTTAGTTCATGTTAGGTTAGGTAGCTTCGACTTGTATGCTAAACACTGCTATTCGATGGACTTCAGCGTCCTTCTGTGCGCTTTCACACTCTGCTTGTTCCTGTGGACGCCAGGAATAGTGCTCCCTGCAAGGTAGGTTTAGTTACGTCATGTTTTGGTAGGTTAGGTTTGGTCAGGTTTGTTTATGGCGTCTTTAACCTCTATGACATACACTGCTGTTCGGACGCCTCCAGCGCTCTACGTTGCTCTGCTGTACTCGGCTTAGCTCTCGTGAGGCCAGCAATAGCGTTTGTGGCACGTCACGTTGAGTTGTGTTACGCCTGGCTATGATACGTTTAGTTAGGTTAGGATAGGATAGCATCAACTTTTGCGCTGTATACAGCTTTCCGGTGGATTTCTACGATCTACTGCGCTCTAATATGGTCTGCCTGGCTCTTGGGAGGACAGCAATGGTGGCCACGGCACGTTAGGTTAGTTTAGGCTGCGTTTGGTTATATCCGTTTGGATCGGTTAGGATAGAATATCTTCTTCTTTTGTGCTATACACTGCAGTTCGGTAGATTTGTACGCCGTACGTTGCTCTACTATTCTCTCCTCGACTCTGGGGAGGCCAGCAAAAGCGGCCTCGGCACGTAAGGTTCAGATAGATTACGTATGGCTGAGTTACGTTTGGTTAGGTTGGGGTAGGAAAGCTTCGTCGATTGTGCTATGCACCTCCATTCTGTGGATTCCTACGCTCTTCATTGCTCTATCATGCTCTGCTTGACACTGGCGTGGACTGCAGTACTATTCTCGTCACCTTACGTTTTATTAGGCTCCGTTCGGTTGGGTTGGGTTAGGACACGTTGGGTTAGGATATCTTCCACTCTTGCGCTATACACTGCAATGCGGTGGATTAATGCGCTCTAGCATATTCTGCTCGACTCTAGGGATGCCAGAATTAGTGTTCATGGCACGATAGGTTGTGTTAGGCCACGTTTGGTTAGGTTCCGTTTGGTTAGGTTAGGATAGGGTACCTTTGTCTTTTATGCTATAAAACGCTATTCGGAGGACTGCAGTGCTTTACATTGCTCTATTGTACTCTGCTCGGCACTCGGGAGGCCAGTAATAGTGGTCTCGGCCCGTTAGGTTCAAATGAACTACGCATGGTCACGTTACGTTTGGTAAGGTTAGGATAGGGTAGCACAGACTTTTGCGCTATACACCGCCATTTTATGCACTTCTGGGCTCTACATTGCTCTAGCATGCTCTACTTGTCTCTGGAGAGGCCAGAAACACTAATCTCGACATCTTGTTTTGCGTTATGCTACGTGCGGTTAGGTTAGGTTAGGAAATTTTGGGTTGGGGTATCTTACACTTTCGTTCCATACACTGCAATGCGGTGGATTACGGGGCTCTACTGCGCTCTAGCATATTCTGCTTGGCTATGTGGACGCCAGCAATAGATGTCTCGGCTCGTACGGTTCAGATATTCTACGTTTGGTTAGTCCAGGCTGCGACCGTATAGGTTAGGATATCATCGACTCTTGTGCTATGCATTGTTATTTGGTAGCTTTCGGCCCTCTACTCTGCTCTAATATGCGCTGTTCGAATCTTCGGCGGCCAGCCATGGTATTCGTGGTACAAAATATTTTCTTATGCTACGTTTGGCAATGTTAAGGTTAGTTTGCTTTGACTTTCGTGCTATACAACGCTATTCGGTGGATCTCTACACTCTACATTGCTCTACTATATTCTTTTCGACTCTGGGGAGGACAATAATAGTTGCCTCTACGCGTCAGGTTTAGTTAGCCTACGTCTGGTTAGGACATGTTTAATGGGTTAGGATAGGGTAGCTTCGACTTTCGTGGTGCAAACTGCTGTTCGGTGGGCTTGTGCGCTCTACTGTGCTCTAGCACGTTCTGCTTTGCCCTGCAGAGGTCAGAAGTGGTGGTCTCGGAAAGTTGGTATGGGATAGGTAACTTTTGGCTATATTACGCTTTGTTATGTTAGGAGAGGATGGCTTTGACTGTTGTGCTATACACGGCTATTCAGAGGATTCCTGCGCTCTACATTGCTCTACTATACTTTGCTAAATCCTAGTGAGGCCAGCAATAGTGGTCGCGGCAAGTAACGTTGAACTTGGCTACGCTAGGTTAGGTTATGCTGGTTTAGGTTGGGTTCGGATATCTTTGACAATTCTGCTATACACTGCGACTCTATGGATTTGTGCGCCATACTCTCCTCTAATATGT
The DNA here is from genome assembly GCF_001483705.2 of Eufriesea mexicana. Lineage (NCBI taxonomy): Eukaryota > Metazoa > Arthropoda > Insecta > Hymenoptera > Apidae > Eufriesea > Eufriesea mexicana. The sequence continues at coordinate 170,729 of NW_016910092.1, forward strand.
CCTGATTGGTTTTGTGGAGGCCAACAGTAGCGGTAGCAGCACGTTTGGTTGAGTTTGGTTACGCTAGGAAATATTACCGTTGGTTACGTTAGGATATGGTACCCGTGACTCTTGCGACACATACTGCTTTTCGGTGTATTTCTCCGCTCTACTGTGCTCCAATACGCTTCGCTCTTCTATGGGGAGGCCATAAATAGTGGCTGCGGCATGTTAGGTTGATTTAAGTTACGTTTGGTTAGTTTATGTTAGCATTGGTAAGGTTCGGAAGGCTTCGATTTTTCTGCTATACACTGCGATTCTACGAATTTCTGCGCCCTACTCGCCTCTAATATGTTCTGCATGACGCAGGGAGACCAGAAATATTACACTCGGCGCGTTAAGTGGTGTTAGGTTGCGCTTTGCTTGGCTAGGATTTCTCAGGTTCGGTTAGGATTACTTTGACTTTTTCGCTGGTCACCGCAGTTCGGTCGTTATCTGTGCACTGCACTCCTCTAATAGCATCTGCTTGAATCTGCGAAGGCCAACAATAGCGGCCCTTGCGCGTTTGGATGGCTCAGGTTGCGTTTGGTTACAGTACGTTAGTTAAAGTTTGGTAGGACGTCTTTGACTTCTGTGCTATACACAGCTATTCGGCTGACACCTGCGCTCTGCATTGCTGTAATAACATCTGCATGTCTCTTGGGAGGCAATAAATGGTGGTCGTTGAGCGGTTGATTGAGTTATGTTACCGTCGGTTTGGTTAGGATAGGCCAAGCTTGATTAGGTTGGCTTTGACTATGGTGCTGTACACTGCTATTCGGACGATATCAGGGTTCTACATTTCTCTGCTGTACTCTGCTTAGCTCCCGTGATTCAAGCAATTGCGGTCGTGGCACGTCAGGTTGCGCTTCGTAACGTCCGCTTACGTTACGTTTGGCTTGGTTAGGATATTATGGCTTCGACCTTCGTGCTATACACAGCTATTCGGTGGATTTCTGCATCATCTGGCTTCTAATATTCTCCGCTTTGATCTGGGTATGCCAGAAATTGTGGCCGCGGCGCGTAATGATGTGTTAGGTTACGTTCGGTTGGGTTAGGTTTGTCAGGGTTTGGTTAGGATGTCTCTGGCTTTCGTGCTATACACTGCTGTTCTATGGACCTCTGCGCTCTACTCCCCTCTAATATGCTCCGCTTCGCGATGGGTTGGCCGGCAATAGTTCACACATCACGTCAGGTTGGGTTACGTTTGGTAAGGTTATGTTTGTTTCAGTTAGGATAGGGTAACTCTGACTTTTATGCTATACACTGCTATTCAGCGGATTCCTTCGCCTTACTGCGCTGTAGTATTTTCTGCTTAGCTATGGGGAAGCCAGCTTGATTGGTCTCGGCACGCTAGTCTGAGTTGCGTTGCATTTGATGTTTCATTTGGTTACGTTTGGAGAGGACAGATTTTGACTTTTGTGCCGTATACTTCTATTCGGTGGATTTCTGCGATCTACACTGCTCTATTACACTCTGCTCGGCTCTCGGGATGCAAGCAATTGTGGTCGCGGCACGTTAGGTCGAGTTCCTCTATATCAGGATACGTTATGTTAGCTTGGGTTAGATTAGGATATCCTTGACATTTGTGCTATACACTGCAATACGGTGTATTACTCTGCTCTACTTTGCTCTGGTACATTCCGCTTGGATCTGGAGGGGCAAGCAACAGTGGCATCGGCACGTTAGGTATAGCATGACTACGTTCTGTAGAGTTACGTTTAATGACGTTTGGATAGGGCAGCTACGACTATTGTGCTGTGCACTGCGATTCTATGGATTCCTACGCTCTACTCGGCACAAGTATGTTCTGCTTTGCTCTGTGGATGGCAGCAATGGTCGTCTCGGCGCTTTAGACTGATTCATGTCATTTTGGCTCGGATAGGTTTGTTTGGGTTAGGTTAGGATGTCCTTGACGTTTGTGCTACAAGCTAACATTTAATGGACTTCTGCGCTCCACTCTTCTCAAATATGTTCTGCTTGACAATGGAGGGACGTGCAATAGTGGTCTAGGCACGTTAGTCAGATTTATGTTGCGTTCGGTTTTTCTACGTTTTGTTAGGTTAGGATAGGGCAGCTTAGGCTTTTGTGCCGTACAATGCACTTCAGCGGATATCTGCGCTCCACGTTGCTTTACTATGCTCTGCTCGGCTTCTGGGAGGCCAGCAAGAGTGGCCGCGGCACGTTAATTTGAGTTGTGTTACGGTTGGTTATGCTAAGTTAGGTTATGTTTTGTTCGGATAGCCATGACTTTCGTGTTATACACTGCAGTTCGGTGTATTTCTGCGCTCTAGTGTGAGGTAATATGCTTTGCTTTGCGATTGGTTGCCAGAAATAGTGGCAGCGGCGGCTTAGGTTGGG
>NW_016910092.1:173230-183350 GCF_001483705.2 Eufriesea mexicana
GTTCAGCAGTGGTGTTCTAGACACGTTAGGTTGTGCGAGGTTTCGTTTGGTTGTGTTACGCTTGGTTGGGTTAGGGTAGAATATCTTTACCTTTTGCGCTGTAAACTGTAATGCGGTAGAATAGTGCGGCCTACTTTGCTCTATTATATTCTGCTTGGCTCTGGAGAGACAAGCAATGGTGGCCTCGGCACGTTAGGTAAAGCTAGGCTACGTTCGGCTTTGTCACGTCCGCATACGTTGGGAAACGGTAGTTTCGACTGTTCTTCCATACACTGCGATTCTATGGATTTCTGCGGCCTGTTCTCCTCTAGTATGTTCTGCTTAGCTCTGGGGATGGCAGTAAAAGTGTTCTCGGCACGTTAGGTTGAGATATGTAGCGCTTGGTTATGCTACGTTTGGTTAGGCTTAGGTAGGAAAGCTTAGACTTTTGTGTTATGCACTGCTCTTCGGTGTACCTCTGTCCTCTACGTTGCCCTGATATACTCCGCTCGACACTCGGAAGGCCAACAATAGTCTTCGCGGCAGTTTAGTGTGATTTAGAATACGTTTGGTTTAGGTAGGTTACGTTGCATTAGGTTAGGATAGCTTTGACCTCTGTGCGACAGACAGCTATTCTATGCACTGCTGCGCTCTACTGTGCGCTACCACACACGGCTTGTCTCTGGGGATGCCAGCAAAAGTGGTCGCGTCGCGTTAGGTTGTGTTACGTCTTGCATGGTTATGCAAAATTAGGTTAAGTTTGGTTATGGTAGCTTTGACTTTTGTGCTATTCACTGTTGTTCGGCCGAAACCTGCGGTATGCATTGCTCTGCTCTCCTCTGCTTGCCTATGATAAGGCCAGTGATAGTGGTCGCGGCACGTTTGGATAGGTTAGGTTACGCTTGGTTATGTTACGTTAGGCAATATTATGTTAGCATGGCTGTGACTTTTAGGCTATACTGCCCTATTCATATGATTTCCGCGCTCCATAGAGCTCTAGTATATACTACTCGGCTATAGGAATGCCAGGAGTATTGGTATCGGAACTTTAAGGCAGAGTCAAGTTGCGTTTGGCTATGGTACGTTAGGATAGATCGGGACAGGGTCGTTTTGACTTTTGACCCACACACTGCTATTCGGTGAATTTCTGCGCTCTGCAATGCTCTACTAAACTCTGTTCGAATCTCGCGATGCCAGTAACAGCGGTCGTGGGTCGTTAGGTTGAGTTATGTTACGTATGCTTATTTTAAGTTTGGTTACGTTTGGGTAGGATAACTTTGACTTTCGCGCTGTACACAGATATTCGGTGAATTCCTGACCTCTGCTGAGGTCTAGTATGCCCTGCTTTGTTATACTAAACTCTGTTCGAATCTCGCGATGCAAGTAACAGCGGTCGTGGGTCGTTAGGTTAAGTTATGTTACGTATGCTTATTCTAAGTTTGGTTACGTTTGGGTAGGATAACTTTGACTTTCACGCTGTACACAGATATTCGGTGAATTCCTGACCTCTGCTGAGGTCTAGTATGCCCTGCTTTGTTCTGGAGCGGCCGGAAGTGGTACCCGAGGGACGTTAGGTATAGTAACGTTACGTTTGGTTAGCTTATGTTAGCATGGGACAGGTTTGGATAACTTTGACCTTTCAGAGGTTCACTCCCACTATATTCGTTTCTGCGCTCCACTATTCGCTAATACGTTCTGCTTGGCGATGGATGTGGGTGGGGTGGGGGCAGCAATGGTGTTCTCGGCAAGTTAGGTTTTGTTATGTTACCTTTGGTTATGTTACGCTTTGTAAGGACATGATTCGACAACTTTGACATTTGTGCTATACACTGCAATTCGGTGGAATTCTGCCCTCTACTCTGCTTTGATATGTTCGGCTTGGCTCTTGGGAGGCCTGCAATAGGTGTCTTGTCTCGCTAGCTTTAGTTACACTGCGTTTGGTTAGGTTAGGTTGGGCTTGGATTGGTTACAATGGCTTTGACTTTTGCGCTATACATTCCGATTCGGTGGATTTCTGCGCTGTACTGTGATCTATTATTCTCTGCTATGCGTTGTGGAGGCCAGAACTAGTGGCCGCTGCGCGGTAGGTCCTGCTAGGTTAGATTTGGTTACGGTGGGCTCGTTTGGTTTAGCTTAGGATATCTTTGTCTTTTGTGCTATACACTGCCACTTAATGGACTCTTGCGCTCTGCTCTCCTCTAATGTGTCCTACTTGGCTCTGGGAAGGGCTGCAGCAGTGGTCTCGGCACGTGAAGTTGATCTATGGTACGTTCGGTTACGTTACGTTTGGTCAGGGTATGATATGATAGCTTTGTCTTTTCTGCTATACACTGCTATACGATGGATTTCTGCGCTCTACATTGCTGTACTAACATCTGTGTGTATCTGTGAAGGCAGGCAATGGTGGTATTCGCACTTTTGGCTGAGTTAGGTTACTTTCGGTTTGGTTAGGTTAGGTTAAGTTTGGTTATGACGGCTTTGGCTGTTGTGCTAAATACTGCTGTTCGGTGAATTTCTGGCTCTTCGTTGCTCTACTATGATGTGCTCGGCTCGGGGAGGCCAGCAATATTATTCTTGGCACGTTATGTTAAGCTATGTTACGCTTGGCTTGACTAGGTTAGGAGAAGTTAGGTTAGGATATCTTTGACTTTGTGCCACACAATGCAATTCCGTGGACTACTGCGCTCCACTGTGTTCTAGTATGTTCTGCTTGGCTCTGGTGATGCCAGCAAGTGTGTTCTCGGCACGCCAAGTTGAGTTACGTTACGGTTGGCATGGCTAGGTAAAGATACGTTTGGTTAGGATAGCCTTGTCTTTTGTGCTGTACGCTGCAGTTTGCCCGATATCTGCGCAATGCATTGCTCCACCAGCGTCTGCTTGAATCTGTGGAGGAGAGCAATAGCGGTCGTGGCACGTTTGGTTGAGATTTGTCACGTGCGGTTAGGTTACATAAGGTAAAGTTTGGTTTGTATGCCTTCGACTTTTGTGCTATATACTGCTATTCGGTCTATATCCGCGACCTGCGTTGCTCTACTAACATCTGCTTGTCTCTAGAGAGGCCAGCAATTGTGGTCGTGGCACGTTTGGTTGAGTTTTGTTACCTTTGGTTACGTCAGGTTAGGTTAAGTTTGGTCAGTGTGTTTTTGCCTTTTGCTTTGTACGCTGCTATTCGGTGGATTTCTGCGCTCTACAGCGCTTTAATATGTTCTGCTTGGCTCTGCGGTAGCCAGCAGTAGTGGCCGTGGCTCGTCAGGTTCAGTTATTCTACGCTTAGTTAGGATAGGTTAGGCCTTGTTAGGTCAGGGTGCTTTTGACTTTTGTGCTATGCATTGCAATTTGGTGGCTTTCTGCGCTCTACTCTACTGTACAATACTCTGCTCCACTCTGGGGAGGCCAGCAATAGAGATCAATGCACGATACGCGTTGTTAGGCTGCGCTTGGTAATGTTACGATTGGTTAGGATAAAATAGGGTAGCCTTGACTTTTGTGCTGTACACCTCTATTCGGTGGATTTCTGCACCCTACTGCGATCTAATACTCCCTGCTTTGATCGTGGAATGCTTGAAGTGTTGGCCGCGGCGCTGCAGGATATGTTATGTTGCGCTTGGTTAGGATATGTCTATTTGGGTTTGGTATGGATATGTTTGACATTCGTGCAATACACTGCCATTGTATGCTCCTGTGAGCTACGCTCGCCTCTATAATGCCCTGCTTGGCGATGGAGAGGCCTGGAATTGTGGGCCAAGTACGTTAGGTCAGTGTAGGTTACGTTTGATTAGGCCTTGCTTTGTCGCGTCAGGTTATGATATCCCCTACTTTTTTGCAGTACACTGCTCTTCGGACGATTCCAGCTTCCTACACTGCTCTGCAATAATCTGCTTAGCTATCGCGTGGACAGCAATGGCTTTCGGGGCACATCAGTTTCTGTTACGTTACGTACGCTTTTGTTACCGTTGGTTAGGTCAGGATAGGATTCATTTGACTTTTGTACTACACTTCGCTATTGGTAGGATTTCTACGCTCTACATTGCTCTACTGTTCCCTGCTCGAACTGTGGAAACCAGTAATTGCTTTCTCGGTGCATTAGGTTGCGACACGCTACGTTCGGTTAGGTTATGATAGCATGTGTTAGGTTTGGATTGCTTTGTCTTTTGTGTCACACACTGCAGTGCGGTGGGTTACTGCGCTCAACTGTGCCCTGGTATATTCTGCTTGGCTCTGGGAAGGCCAGCAATGGTGTTCTCGGCAAGCTGGATTGAGATAGGTTACGGTTTACTTAGCTAGGTTGGAATTTGCTTGGTTAGGGTAGCTTTGTCTTCTGTGCTATACACTGCTATTCGGCCGATATCTGTGCACTGCATTGCTCTAATAGCGCCTGCTTGAGTCTGTAGAAGCCAGCAATAGCGGTCGTGGCGCGTTAAGTATTGTTATGTTAGGTTTGCTGGGATAAGTTGTGATATCTTTCAATTTTGTACCATACCCTGCCTTCCTATGGACCTCTGCTTTCTACTCCTCTCCAATATGCCCCGCTTGGCAATGGGGAGCCCAGCAATAGTGGGATAGGCGCGTTAGGTTGGGACTGGTAACGTTTGATTTTGTTATGTTATGCCAGGTTATGTAGGGTAATCTTTTACTTTTCTGTTTTACACATCAGCGGGGTGGATATCGGCGGTCCACTGTACTCTGGTATACTCTCCTTGGCTCTGGGGATCCAGCAAAAGTGGTCTCGGCACGTTAGGTTAAGTTATCTTTCGTTTGGTTATATTACGTTTGGATGGGTTCGGTTAGGGTATTTTTGACGTTCGTGCTGAGCACCGCTTTTCGGCGGATTTCCACACCCTACATTGCTCCAATATACTCTGCTCGTTCCTGCGGACCAGGTTATGTAGGGTAATCTTTTACTTTTCTGTTTTACACATCAGCGGGGTGGATATCGGCGGTCCACTGTACTCTGGTATACTCTCCTTGGCTCTGGGGATCCAGCAAAAGTGGTCTCGGCACGTTAGGTTAAGTTATCTTTCGTTTGGTTATATTACGTTTGGATGGGTTCGGTTAGGGTATTTTTGACGTTCGTGCTGAGCACCGCTTTTCGGCGGATTTCCACACCCTACATTGCTCCAATATACTCTGCTCGTTCCTGCGGAGGATAGTAATAGTGGTGTCGGCCAGTTATGTTCAGTTAGGCATCGTTTGGTTACGTTATGTAAGCTTGGGCTAGGTTTGAATAGATTTGACTTTCGTGGCTTACATTGTTATTTGGTGGATTTCTGCGCTCCATTGTGCTCTCGTATATTCTGCTTGTCTCTGTGGTGGCCAGCAATAGTCGTCGTGGCACGTTTGGTTTTGCCAGGTTACGTTCGGTTAGGTTGGTATTGACTATGTTTGGTTAGGATGGCTTTGACTTTTGTGCCATACACTGACACCCGGTGGATTTCTACGCTCTGCTGTGCTGTGGTATATTCTGCTTGGCTGTGGGGACGCCAGCGGTATTGGTCTCGGCACGTTAGTTTCTGTTCTGTTGCGTTTGGCTATGTTACGTTTGGCTAGGTTAGGACATGATGGCTATGACTTTTGTGCTATACAATGTTGTTCGGTAGATTCCTGCGCTATACATTTCCCGCTATACTCTGCTCGACTCTCTGGAGGCCAGCAACAGTGGTCGTCGCACTTTAGTTTGAGTTCGATTACGTTTAGCTTGGTTAAGTTACGTTGTGTCAGGTAAGGATCGCTTTGACTTTTGCGCCCCACACTGCTATTCTATGGCTACTGCTCTCTTCTCATCGCTGTCGCACTCTGCTTGTAGCTGTGGACGCCAGGAGTAGTGCTCTCGGCACGTTAGGTTGAGTTACGTTACTTCCGTTTTTGCTGGGTTTGGTTGTGTTTGATTAGGATAGCGTTGACATTTGTGCTATACACTGCTGCTCGGACGATTCCAGTGTTCTGCATTGCTCTGCTATACTCTGTTCAACTGCCGTGATGCCAGCAGTAGCGGTCGTGGCACGTCAGGTTGCGATCCGTAATGTCCGCTCATGTCACGTTTGATATCGGAATGCCATAAATTGTGACCGCAGCGCGTTAGACTGGCATATGTTACGCTTGGTTAGGTTATGTTAGGCTACGTTTGGTTTGGATATCTTTGACTTTGTGTTATACACTGCTATTCGGTGGAATGCTGCGCTCTACAGTGTTCTAATATATTCTGCTTGTCTCTGGGGACGCCAGCAACATAGGTCTCGTATCGTCGTGTGAGATAATCTAGGTTTGACTAGGATAGGATTGGTAGATATTTGACCTTTATCCAATACACTGCTATTTGGTGACATTCTGCTCTCTGCTGTGCTCCAGTGTATTCTGCTTTGCTCTGGGGAGGCCTGGAATAGCGACCTCGGCACGTCATGGTTGGTTATGATGCGATTGTTTGTATTGCGTTTGGATAGGTACCGTCAGCATAGCTTTGACTTTTGTGTATACACTGATATTCGGCATACTCCTACGCCCTACGTTGCTCTGCTATGCTCTGCTCGACTCTGGGCAGGCCAGTAATAGTGGTCTCGGAACGTTATGTTGAGTTAGGCAACGTTTGGCTTCGTTACGTTAGCTTGGGTTAAGTCTGGTTAGATGTGACTTTCGGTGGATTTCTACGCTCCACTGCGCTCTACTGTGTTCTGCTTGGCCGAGGGGAGTCCAGCAATAGTTGTCGCAGCTCGTTAAGTTGAGTTAGGCTATGTTTGGTAATGTCCCGTTCGTTTGGGTTAGGCGTGGGTAGCTTAGACTTTTCCGACATACATAGCGATTCTATGGATCTCTGCGTTCCACTCTCCACTAATATGTACTGCTTGGCTCTGGGGAGAGCAACAATGGTGGTCTACGCACGATATGTTGAGTCAGGCTATGTTTGGTTATGTGCTGTTTGTTTGCCTTATGCCTGTGCAGGTTTGACTTTTCTGATGTACACTGCGATTACACGGACTTCTGCCCTATGCACACTACTAACGTGTTCCGCTTGACTCTGTGGAAGCCAGCAATTGTGGTCCCGGCACGTTTACTTGAGTTAGGTTACGTTCGGTTATGTTGCGATTGCTTAGGTTAAGGAGGGATAGCTTTGAATTTAGTGCCATGGTTTGCTATTAGGTGGGTTCCTGAGCCTTACAGTGCTCTAATTCTTTCAGCTTGGCTCCGTGAAGGGCAGCAATAGTGGCCTCTGCACGTTACGTTGTGTCGTGTTACGCTCTGTTAAGCTAGGTCAGGGTAAATTTTGTCAGGATAGCTTTAACCTTTGTGCTGGGCACTGCACTTCCGTGGATATCTGCCACCTGGTGTGCTCTATTATGTCCTGCTTGGCTCTGCGGAGGGCATAGATGGCGGTCTCGGCACGTTAGTTTGTGTCACGCTATCTTTGGCTATGTTCCGTTAGTTTGGGTTAGAATACGGTAGCTATGTCTTTTCTGATATACACAGCGATTAACTGGATTTCTGCGTCCTACTTTCCACTAATGTGTTTCGCTTGGCTCTGGTGTCGCCAGCAATGGTGTTTGCGGCACGTTAGGTTGGCTTAAGTTATGTTTGGTTATATTATAATTGGTTAAGTTAGGAGGGGATAGCTATGACATTAGTGCTATAGTCTATTATTAGGTGGATTTCTGCACCCTACAATGCTCTAATATTTTCAGCTTGTCTATGGCAAGGTCAGAAATAGTTGTCTCGCCTCGTAATGATGTGTCAGGTTACGTTCGGTTTGCTTAGGATAGGCAACGCTAGGTCAGGATAGCTTTAACTTTTGCGCTGCACAATGCTATTTGGTGGATCTCTGCGCTCTACTTGCGCTCTAGTATGTCCAGCTTAGCTCTGGGGGCGGCTACAACAGCGGCCTCGACCCGTTAGTTTGAGTCAGGCTATATTGGGCTTTGTCCTGAAGGCTTGTTTTAGCCATGTGTAGCTTTGACTTTTCTGATATACACTGCGATCATATAGTTCTCTGCGTTCTACTCTCCACTAGTGTGCCTCGTTTGACTCTGGTGTGGTTGGAAATATTTGTCGCGGCACGTTAGTTTGAGTTATGTTACGGTCGGCTATGTTACGGTTGGGTAGGTTAGGAGAGGGTAGCTTTGCCTTTAGTGCTATAGTCTGAAATTAGGTGAATTTCTACTCCGTACAGTGCTTTAATATTCTCAGCTTGTGTCCGGCAAGGCCAGCAATAGTGGTCTCGGCACGTTAGGTTGAGTTGTGTTACGTTTGGTTATGTCACGGTTGGTAATGTTAGGAGTGGATAGCTCTGACATTACAGCTATAGTCTGGTATTATGTGAATTTCTGCGACATTGAGCGCTCTAATTCTTTTAGCTTGTTTCTGGGAAGGCCAGCAATAGTGGCCTCTGCATGTTTCATTGTGTCAGGTTACGTTCGGTTAGGCTGTTGCAGGATATGTTTTGCTAGGATAGATTTAGCTTTTGTGCTGTACACTGCAATTCGGTGGATTTTTGCGCTCTACCGCGCTATAGTACATTCCGCTTGTCTCTGTCCATGCCTGCACTAGTGATTCCGTCATGTTAGGTTGCGTTATGATACGTTTGGATATGTTACGTTTGGCTACGTTACAATAGGCTACATTGACTTTCGTGTTATACAATGATGTTCGGTGGATTTCTGTGCTCGACTGGGCTCTACTGCACTCTGCATGGCCATGGGAATGCGAGTAATATTGGTCCCTGCTCGGTAGGTTGGGTAAGGTTAGATTCGCTTAGTTTAGGTTAGGATACGTTCGGTAAGGGTAGGTTTGGCTTCCATGTTATACACTGATGTTCAGTGGACTTCTGCGCCCTATTGCCCTCTAGTAAGTCTGCTCGAATCTGGGGAGGCCAGCAATAGTCGTCGGGGTACGCTAGGTTGAATTATGTCACGTTTGGTCATGTTAAGATTGGATATGCCTTGATAGGGTGGCTTTGACTTCTGTGCTATACACTGTTATCCGGAGGTCTTCCGCGCTTCAGTGCGCTCTAGTAAGTGCTGCTTGCCTTTGTGGAGGTCAGCAATAGTTGTCTCGTCGTAATAGGTTGTGGTAGGTTTCGTTTGGATACGTTTCGTTTGGATAGGTTAGGTTATGCTACCTTGGCTCTTGTGCTTTACACAGCTGTTCCTTGGGTTTCTGAGATCTATTGTGCCCCAGTACATACTGCTTCTCTCTGTGGATTACAGAAATAGTGGTCTGGTCGTGTTAGGTTGAGCTAGGTTTCTTTCGGACATGCTACGTTTGGCTAGGATGGGATACTCTGCTTGACTTCTGCGCTCTTCACTGCTTTTTGGTGGATTTCTGCGCTCTAATGTACCCTAATGTACCCTCTGTGGCTATGTGGATGCCAGCAATATAGGTCTCGTCACTTTGTGTTTAGATACACTACGTTTGGATAGGTAAGGCGAGGTCAGGTTATTTCAAGGTATGTTTGACTTTTGTGTTTTGCACTGCAATGCGGCGGATTTTCCCGCTCTGCTGTGCTCTAGTATATACTGCATGTCTTGTAAGGTTAGGACATGATAGTTCAGTCATCTGTGCTATACGCGACTAACGTCCGACTTCTGCGCTCTACAGCGTTCTAATATTCTCTATTTTTCGCAGGGAGGCCAGCAATAGTGGCCTCTACCCGATAGGCTTAGCTAGGCTGCACTTGCATACGACATGTTTGGTTATGATGGGACAGAATATCATGACTTTCGTGCCATTCCCCGCCATTCGCTGGACTTCTGCGCCATATTGCGCTCCAATGTGTTCTGCATGGCTCTGAGGCGGCCAGTAATAGTCGTATCGGCAGGTTAGGTTGAGCTTCGTCTCGCTCCGTAAGGGTAGGTTCGGAAGGCATGGCTAGGATTGCTTTGAACTTTGTGTCAAACACTGCCATTCGGCGGATTTTTGCGATCTGCCTTGCTACACTATGCTCCACCCGACACTGGGGAGGTGATCAATAGCGGTCGCGGCACGTTAGTTTGTGTTAGGTTACGCTTGGTTGTGCTAGGTTTGGCTTAGTTTTGTCCTGAGAGCCCTGACTTTCGTGTTATTCACTGTTATTCTTTGTATTTCTGTGATCCACTGTGCCCTGCTACATTCTGCTTGGCTATGAGGAGGCCGGCAGTAGTGGTCTCGCAACGTTAGG
>NW_016910092.1:185160-197254 GCF_001483705.2 Eufriesea mexicana
TTCTGTTACCTGCGGTTAGGTTAGTTACGTCAGGATAGGTTTGGACATATTCGACTTTTGTGCTATTCACTGCAATGCCGTGGGTTTCTGCGCACAACACTGCAGTTGTAGTACATTCTGCTTGTATCCGTTGGGGGCCAGCAATAGTGGTCTCGTCTTGTTAGGATGAGTTATGTTACGTTTCAATGAGTTAGGTTCGGCTAGGTTAGGAGATGCTACACTGACCTTTGTGATGTACACTGCTATTCGGTGGAATTCTGTTATCTAGAGTGCTGTACTGCTTTCTGCTTTGCTCTGATGAGGCATGGTGCAGTGGTCGCGGCAGATCACGTTGGGTTATTCTGTGTTTTGTTAGGTTAGAATATGTCTGGTTTGGTTAGGTTACCTACGGCCATTGTGCCTTTCACGGCAATGCGGTGGACTCCTGCGCTCTAATGTGCCCTAGTACATTCTGCTTGTCTCTGTCGAGGCCAGCAATAGTGGTCTTGGCACGTTGGGTTGAGCTATGTTACATCAGGGTATGTAACGTATGGTGCGGTTAGGATATGATTGTTCAGACGTTTGTGCTATACACTGCTATCCGCGTATTTCTGCGCTCTTCGGTTCCCCAAAATTTTCTGCTTGGCTCTGTGGACTTCAACGATAGTGATCTCGTCACGTTAGGTTGAGTTACGTTACGTTCGGTTAGGTTAGGTTGTGTCAATCTCGGACAGGTTATCTTTGACTTTCGTGCTATACATTGCTGTTCGGAGCACTTCTGCATTCGACTGTGCTCGACTACATTCTGCTTGGCCCTGGGGATTCCAGCAATATTCGCGGCACGTTATATTGAGCTAGACTAACGGTGATTAAATTATGTTATGTTCTGTCTGGTTAGTGTGGCTTCGACTTCCGCGCTGTACACTATTATCCGGCGTGTACCTGTGATCTACTGTGCTGTACTGTATTCCGTTTGGCTCTGTGGAGTGCGGCAGCTGTGGTCACGGCACGCCCTTTTGAGATATGCTACGTTTGGCGAGGTTAGCATTCGTCAGGATATGCTAGGTTACCTTATACATTTGTGCTGTCCACTGCAATGCGGAGGATTTCTGTGACATCCTGCGCTATAGTACACTCTACTTGTCCCTGCGGAGGCCAGCAATAGCTGTCTCGTCATGTTAGTTTGAGTTAGGCTACGTTTGGGTAAGCTTCGTTTGACTCGGTTAGGATAAGCTACTATGGCCTTTGTGCTCTTCATTGCCGTTCGGTGGATTTCTGCCCTGTAATGCGCTCTAATATGCTCTACTTGGATCTGGGAGGCCAGCAATAGTGGTCTCGGCACGTTATATTACGTTAGACTACATTTGGTCGGGTTAGGTTAGGCCAGGTTAGGTTATGATAGGTTATACTTGGCATTTTTTCTCTAAACTAATGTTCGGAGGATCCCTGCGCTCTAGTGTGTTCTAATAAGCTCTGCTCATCTCTACGAAGGCCAACATAGTGGTCGCGTCACGTTACATTGAGTTACACAACGCTTTGTTATGATACGTTTGGTCAGGTTAGGTTAGCATGTCTTCGGCTTTTGTGATCTACACTGCTATTAGGTGGACTTCTGCGCTCCAGTTGGTTCTATTATGTTCTGCTTGGCACTGCGGTGGCCAGCAATAGCGGTCTCGGTACATTAGTTTGAGCTATGCTGCGTTCGGGTATGCTACGTTTGGTGAAGTAAGGATATGATAGTCCAGACATTTGTGCTATACACTGCTACCATCGGATTTCTGCCCTCTACAGTGTTCTAATATTTTCCGCTTGGCTCTGGGGATGCCAGCGATAGTGATATCGGCGCGTTAGGTTGGGTTATGTTACGTTCGATTAGGTTAGGTTATGTCAAGCTCGGTAAGGTTATCTCTGACTTTCGTGCTGTACACTGCCATTCGGAGGATTTATTCACTCGACTGTGCCCTACTATACTCTGCTTGGCCCTGGGGAGGACAGCATTAGCCGTGGCACGTTATGTTGATTTGGGCTACGTTTGATTAGGTTATGCTATGTTATGTTTGGTTGTGGTGGCCCCGACTTTCATGCCAAATACTATCTTCCGGCGGGTTGCTGTGATATACTGAGCTCGACTGCATTCTGCTTGGCTCTGTGGAGTCCGGCAGCAGTGGCCGCGGAACGCTCCGTTCAGTTACCCTACGTTTCGTTAGGTTAGGTTAGGACAGGTAAGGTTAGGTTATCTACGGCTTTTGTGCTATTCACTGCAATGCGGTGGATTTCTGCGCTCTACCTTAGCCCTAGTGCATTCTGCTTTTCGCTGTGGAGGCTAGCAATGTTCGGCTCGTCGTGTTCGGTTCACTTAGGCTACGTTTGGTTGTGTTACGTTTGGTTGTGTTATGTTAGCCTAGGCTAGGTATGGATAGCATTGACCTACGTGGTTTACACTGTTGTTCGGTGAATTATTGGGATCTACAGTGCTCTAGCATGTTCTGCTTGGCTTTGTGGAGTACAGCAGTAGCGGTCTCGGAACGTTAGGTTGAGATATGTTGCGTTTGGCTCTGTTCCGTTTGGTTAGGTTAGGATGGGGTAGCTTAGACGTTTGTGCCATACACTGCCCTTCCTTGGATGCCTGCGCTCTGCATTGCTCTGATGTACCCTGCCCGACTCTCTGGAGGCCAGCAATAGATGTCGCGGTACGTTAGGCTGTGTTAGAATACGTTTGGTTATGTCACCCTTGGTCAGACCAGAGGAGGATAAATTCGATTTTTGCGTTATACAATGCTACTCGGGAGATTTTTGCGCTCTACTGTGCTGTGATATGCTCTACTTGGCTCTGGGTATGCCAGCAATAGCGGTCTCGGCTCGTTAGGTTTAGCTATGCTACGTTTGGTTAGGTTAGCTTATGTCTGGTTAGGTTAGAATGTCTTTGACTCTTGTGCAATTCGTAGCTGTTTGGTGGCTTTCTGCGCTCTGCTTTGCTCTACTATACTCTGCTCGTCTCCGGGGAGGCCAACAGTAGCGGTCGTAGCATGCCAGGTTTTGCTATGCCGGATTTGTTAATGTTACGATTGTACTGGTTAGGATGGGATGGCTTTGTCACTTATGCTACACACCGCTACTTGGTGGACATATGCGCTCTACTGTCCTCCAGTATATCTTGCTCTGCTCTGTGGATGCCAGCTATACTGGCCTCGTCACATTAGGTTATGTCAGGGTGCGTTTGGTTACGTTACGCTTCGTCATGTTTGTATAGGAGAGCTTTGACTTTTGTGCCATACACTGCAATACCGGTATCTGCAGTTTTCTACTGTGCTCTAATAAGCTCTGCTTGGCTATGGGCAGGCCAGCATTGGTGCTGTCTGCACGTTAGGCTGAGATACGTTGCGTTTGGCTGTTACGTTTGGTTAGGTTAGGATAGGATGGCTTATACTTTTGTGTAATACACTACTGTCCGTTGGATTTCTGCGCTCTGCTCTGCTCTAATGTGTTATGCTTTGCTCTATGTAGATCAGCAATGGCGGCATAGGCACGTTCGGTCTTGTTAGGTTACGTTCGGTTAGGTTGGGTTAGGCAATATTTGGTCAGGATAGCTACAACTTTTGTGCTGTACGCTGCTATTCGGTGGTTTTCTGCGATCGACTGTGCTCTAGTATGCCCTGCTTGGCACTGGGGTTGGAACAAATTGCGGTCTAGGCACGTCATGTTTTGTCAGACTATGTTTGGCTATGTTCCGTTGGTCTGGGTTAGGCTTGCGTGGCTTTGGCTTCTATTATATACCCTGCAAGTATACGGATTTCTGAGTTCTACTACCCACTAGTTTGTTCTGCTTGGCTCTGTGGATGCCTGCAATCGTGGTCGCGGCAATCCAGTTTGTGTTAGGTTGCGTTTGGTAATGTTACGCTTGGATATGCTAGGAAGTGGTAGCTTTGACTATTGTGCTGTTCACTGCTATTCGGTGGATTTCAGCGCACTAAAGCATCCCAGAGCATTCAGCTTGGCGTTGGGAAGGCTAGCAATGGCGGTCACTGCACGTTATGATGAGATAGGTTTCGTTCGGATAGATTTGGTTTGGTTACGTTTTGCCAGGATGGCTTTTACTTTTGTGCTATGAACAGACGTTCGGTGGATTTCTGCGCTCTAGTATGCCCGAATATGCTCTCTTTGCCTCAGGGGAGGACAGCAATAGAGGTCTCGGGACTTTTGGTTGAGTTAGGTTTGGTTTGGTTAAGGCAGCTGTGAGTTTTGTGCTATACACTGTTGTTCGGTGGATTTCAGCGCTCTGCATTGCTCTACAATACTCCGCCCGACCCTGGTCAGGCCAGCAATAGCGGTCGTGGCACGATAGGTCTGGTTGTGTTACGCTTGGTTAGGTTAGGTTAGGTAACGTTTGGTTAGGGTGGCTCTGACTTTGTGTCATACACGGCTATTCGGTCTATTTCTGCGCTGCACTGTGCCCTTGCATGTTCTGCTTTGCTCTAAGGTGGCCAGCAATTGAAGTCTCGGCTCGTTAGGTTTAGCTACGTTACGTTCGGTTAGTATTGGCTTAGGATGGGTTAGGTTAGGATAGCTTTGGTATATGTGCTCAACACTGACCTTCTGTGGACTTCTGTGTTCTATTGTGCTCCATCACATTCCGCTTGTCACTAAGGACAGCAGGATTGGTGGTCGCGGAACGTTTGGTTGGGTTACGTTACGTTTGGCTGTGTTAAGTTAGTATAGGTTTGGTCAGGATGTTTCAGACTTTTGCGCCATGCACTGCAATGTGGTCGATTTCTACGCTTTACTGAGCTCCAGTAAATTGTGCTTGGCTCTGCGGAGGCCGGCAATAGTGGTCTCCGCACGATAGGTGGAGCTTGGTTACGTTCGGCTATGTTACGTTTGGACATGTTAGGATAGGATAGCTTTCAATTTTGTGCTGTACACCAATACTCTGTTGATTTCTACGCTCTACACTGCTCTGGGATACTCTGCCCGACTCTCGGGAGGACGGCAATAGTGGTGGCGGCACGTTAGGTTGAGTTACGCTACGCTTGATCAGGCTACGTTGTGTTATGTTAGGTCAGGATATGCTTGACTTTTGTGCTATACATTGCTGTTTGGCGGATTTCTACGCTCAACGTTGCTATGCCATACCCTGCTCTACCCTCGGGAGGGCAGTAGAAGTTTTCTCGGTACGTTAGGTTGGCTTATGTTACGTTTCAGTATGCTACGATTAGTATGGTTAGAAGAGGATTGCTTTGACTTCTGTGCTGTACACTGCTTCTCGGTGGATTTCAGCTCTCCACTGTGCACTAATATGATCAGCTTGACTCTCGAAAGGCCAGCAGTTGTGGTATCGTCACGTTATGTATAGTTAGGCTGCGTTCGGTTAGGTTAGGTTAGGTTAGGTAAAGTTATGTTTGGTTATCTTTGACTTTTGTGTTTTGCACTGCAATGCGGCCGACTTCTGCGCACTACTGCGCTCTGGTATACTCTGGTAGACTCTGGGGATGCCAGAAATAATGGTCTCGGCACGTTTGGTTAAGTTAGGTTACGTTTGACTACGTCATGTGTGGTTAGGTTAGGCTGCGTTAGCTTTGATATTTCTGGTGTAATCCTCTTTACGGAGGATTTCTGCGCCCTACATTTCCCTACTTTACTCTGCTCCACTCTGCAGAGGCTAGTCATGCTGGCCCTGGTTCACTAGGTTTTTTCAGGCTACGTTTGGTTAGGTTAAGTTTGCTTGGGTTATGTTTGGATAGGTTTGGATTGCGAGTAATAAACTGCTTCTCGGTGGATCTCCGAGCTCTACTGTTCTCAAATGTACTCTGTTCGCCCTAGGAGGGCAAGCAATTGCGGAGGATGCACGTCAGGTTCAGCCATTCTATGTTCGGACAGGCTGGGTTAGGTCATATCGAGTTAGGACATCTCTGACTTTTGTGCTCTGCACCGCAATATTGTAGTTTTCTGCGCTCTACTGTGCTCTATCTTACTCTGCTTGTTCCTGGGGACTCCAGCAATGGTGGTCGCGGCACGTTAGTTCGCGTTACATTTCGTTTGGTTAGGTCACGCTTGGACAAGTTAGAAGGGGACACCTACGACTCTTGTGCTGTACACTGCCGTTCAGTGGAATTCTGTGCTCTTCTGCTATCTTGTATTGTATTCCTCGCTCCGGGAATACCAGAAATCGTGGCCGCGGCGTGTTAGGTTGGTTAGGTTCGGTTAGGTTCAGTGGTATACACTGCCCTCCTATGGAACAGTGTGCTCTACTGTGATCTGTCATATTCTGCTTGCCTCTGGGGAAGCCAGCAATAGCGGTCTCGGCACGTTAGGTCTAGTTATTATAAGTTTGTGTACGTTAGGTTTGGCCTGGTTAGGCCATGATATGTTTGATTTTTGTGCTGTACATTGCTGTTTGATGGATTCCTGCGCTCAACGTTGCTCTACTATACTCTCCTCGACACTGGTGAGGCCAGAAGTGGTGGCCTCTTCATGCTAGATTGAGTTACGCTACGCACTGCTTGGCTATGGTAGGATCAGTTTGGTAAGGTTTGCTTTGACTTTTGTGCTATACACAGCTATTCGGTCGATACCTGTACACTGTGTAGCTCCGCTAGCATCAGCTTCTCTTTGGGGTGGCCAACAACAGCGGACGTGGCACGATTTGTTGGGTTACGTTACTTTTGGTGGGGATGGTTTCGACTCTTGTGCTATATACGTATATTCGGTCGATATTTCCACTCTGCGTTGCTCTGTTCTCATCCGCTTGTCTCTGCGGAGGCCAGGAATGGAAACGGCGGCACGTTTGTTTGAGTTACGTTACGTTTGGTGAGGTAAGGTTATGCTATGTTTGGCCAGGTTGCTTTGACCCTTGTGCTGTGCACTGCTATTCGGTTGCTTTCTGCACTCTGCTGTGCTTTAACCTGTTCTGCTTCGTTTTGGGGAGGCCAGCGATAATGTTATAGTCTCTTTGGATTTAGTTATTCGACGTTTGGTTAGGTTTGGCTATGTCTGGTTAGGTTAGGATAGCTTTGACTCTTATGCTGCATACCGCTATTCGGTGGACTTATGCGCTATACTGTGCTCCAGTATACTCTTCTTGGCTCTGAGGAGGCCAGCAATACTGCTCTCGGCATGTAAGGTTATGTTACGGTGCGTTCGGTTACGCTACGTTTGGTCAGGTGTGGACAGGATAGCCTTAATTCTTGCGCTTTACACTGCTGTACCGAGGTTTCTTGCGCTCTACTATGCTCTAATATGCTCTGCTTGGCTATGTGGAGGACAGCAGTAGTGCTCTCGGCACGTTAGTCTGAGATATGTTGCGTTTAGCTATGTTAAGTTTGGTTATGATAGGACAGGATAGCTTAGGCTTTCGTGCTATACACTGCTATCCTTTGGATTTCAGCGCTCTACATAGATCTGCTATACTCGGCTCGACTCTCGGCATGCCAGCAATAGTGGTCGCGGCTCGTTAGGTTGTGTTAGAGTACGTTCGGCTGGGATAGGTTATGTTGCGTTAGGTTAGAGTGGCTTTGACTTTCGTGTTATGACTGTTATTAGGAGGAATTCTGCGCTCTACTCTTATCTAGCATACTCTGCTCGTATTTGGGAGACCAGCAACAGTGGCCGCGGCTAGTTATTTTGTGGTTCGTTGCGTATGGTTATTTTAATATTTGTTAGGTTAGGAAAGAATGTCTTGATCTTTTGTGCTATGCACTGCTATACCATGTATTTCTGCGCTCTACTGTGCCCTTATATGTTCTGCCTTGGTCAGGGAGCTCGGTAAAAGTGGTCTAGGCACGGCAGCTTGCGTTACCGTACGCGCGGTTATGCTATGTTTGGCTATGTGAGACTAGGCTAGCTTCGACTTTTGTGCCATAAACTGCCAATCGGTGGACCTCTGCGCTTATAGCTGCTCTACAATACCCTACTCGACTCTGAGAAGGCCACCAATTGCGGTCGCGCTACGATAGGTTGTTTTATGTCACGTTTGGTTACGTTACGCTCGGCTAGGTTAGGAGGTGATAGCTTTGACTTTTTTGCTATACAATGCCATTTGGCGGATATTAGAGCTCTACGGTGCCATAGTATGATCAGCTTGGCAGCGGGAAGCCCAGAAATGGTGGTCTCGGCACGTTACGTTGAGCTATGCTATGTTCGGTTAGGCTTGGTTAGGCTAAGTTTGGTTAGGATAGCTTTGACTTTTCTTCTGTACACTGCGGTTCATTGGATTCCTGTGCTCCATTCCCCTCTAATATTTTCTGCTCGGCTCTGAGGTGGTCAGCAATAGTGGTGTAGGCACGTTAGTTTTAGCTAGGTTACGTTTGGTTGGGTTAGCACAGTTATTTTGTGCAATACTCTGCCGTACTGTGGATTTCTGTTCTCTACTCTCCTCTAATATTCTCTGCTTGGATTTGCGGAGACCAGCAATAGTGGTCCCGGCACGCTAGGTTGTGCTATGCCACGCTTGGCTTGGCTAGGTTCGGATAGGTTTAGTTAGTATAGATTTGACTTTTATGCTAGACACTGCTATTCGACCAATATCTGCGCTCTGCGCTGCTCTGTTTGCACCCCATTTCCTCTGTGGAGGCCAGCAATAGTGGTCTCGGATAGCTAGGTTGAAATATCTTACGCTCGGCTTGCCTAGGTTACGATAGGCTTGATTAGAGTTACTCTGACTTTTGCGATACACACTGCTATTCGGTCGATATCTATACACTGCATTGCGCTACTAGCATCTGCTTGTCTTTGGGGATGCCAGCAATAGCCTTCTAGGCACGTTAGGTTGGGTTAGGTTACGTTTGGTTGTGTTACGCTTGGTTATGTTAGGATAGGATTGCTTTTACTTTCGTGCCATAAATTGCTATTTGGTGGCTCTTTGCGCTCGGCTGTGCTCTAATATACACTACTAGAATTTCGTGGAAGGGGGGGGGGCAGTAATATTTGTCTAGGCACGTTAGGTTGAGTTAGGCTTCGTTTGGTTAGGTTAAATTTTCTAGGATTATGTTTGGATAGCTTTGACTCTCGTGGTATACACAGTTGTTCGGTGCTCTGCTGCGCTCTACGATGCTCTACTATATTTTGCTTGTCCATGTGGATTCCAGCAATCGCGGCCGCGACTCGCTATGTTGGGTTAGGCTTCCTTCAGCTAGGTTATATTTGTTTGGGTTATGTTTGGGAGGCTTCGACTTTTCTGCTATACACTGCGATTCTATGGATTTCTGCATTCTGCTCTCCACTAGTGTGTTCTGCTTGGCTCTGGGAAGGCCAGTGGTAGTTGTCGTGGCACGTTAGGCTGGGTTCGGACACGTTTGGTTGCGTTAGGTTTGGATAGGTTAGGAGAGGATGGCCTTGACCTTAGTAGTATAGCCTGCTGTTATGTGGATTTCTGCTCCCTACATTGTTCTAGTATTTTCAGCCTTGCTCTGGTATGCCAAACAATAGTGGTCTCGGCATGTTATGTTGAGTCAGGTTACGTTCGGTTAGGTTGCGTCAGGCTAGGTTTGGACAGGGTAGCTTTAACTTATGTGCTCTACACTGCTATTCGTTGGATTTCTGCGCTCTACTGTGCACTAGTATGTCCTGCTTGGATCTGGGGATGGCAGCAGCACCGGTCGCGGTCTGTGTTATGTTTGGGTAGCTTTGACTTTTCTGTTATGCGATGCGATTCTAAGGATTCCTGCGCCCTACCCTCCACTAAAGTACCCTGCTTGGCTCTGTGGAGGCCAGTAATGGTGGTCCTAGCGCGTTAGGTTGGGTTATTTTACCTTTGTTGCGTCCAGGCTTGGCAACGTTTGGTTAGGATGGAAACGACTTTTGCGCTATGCAATTCTATTCGGATGACTACAGCGCTCTACATTGCTCTGCTATAATATGCCTAGGCCTCGCGAGGCCAGCAGCAGTGGTCCTGGCACGCTAGGTTTGGTTACGTTACGACTGCTTTTGTTACGTTTGGTTAGGATAAGAAGGCATCGCTCTGACTTCTGTGTTAAACACTGCTATTCTGCTTATTTCTGCGACCTACTGTGCTCTAAAATTCTCTGCTTGGCGCTGGGAATGCCAGCAATCTCATTCTCAGCACGTTATGTTTAGCCACGTTACGATTGGCTTGGCTATGTCAGGACAGGTTAGGTATGGATATCTTTGTCTTTTGTGCCACGCACTGCAATGCGGTGTATTACTGCACTCTACTGTCTTCTATTATGTTCTGCTTGGATCTGGTGAGGCCAGAAATGGCGGTCTCTGCACGCCAGGTTGAGTGCGGTTACTCTTGGTTTTGGTAGGTTAGGATACATTTGGTTGGGATAGCTATGGCTTTTGCTGTGTACACTGACTTTCGGTCGGTATCTGCGCACTTCACTGCTCTACTATCATCTCCGTGTCTCAGGGGAGGCCATAAATGGCGGTCGTGACTGGTTTGGTTGGTATACGTTACGCTAGATTGTGTTGCGTTACGTTATGTTTGGTTAGTATGGCATCGACCTTTGTGCTACACACTTCTATTCGGTCGATACCTGCGCTCTGCGTTGGTCTACAAGCATCTGCTGGTCTCTGGGGAGGCCAGCAATATTGGACGTGGCACCCTTGGTTTCGCAACGTTGCGTTTGGTTTGGTTGGGTTTGGTCATGTTTGGATAGGATAGCTTTGAGTTTTGTGTTTTACACTCCCATACGGTGGATTCATGCGCTCTGCTGTGATCTAATATTCCCTGCTTTCATCTGCGAATGCTTGAAATAGTGGCGGCGGCGCGTTAGGACGTATTACGTTGCGTTTGGTTTGGTTAGGCTTGTTTGGGTTAGGCTAGGGTATCTTTGACTTTCGTGCTATACACTGACATTCTATGTGCCTCTACGTTCTTCTCTCCTCTATCATGACCTGCCTGGAGCTGGGGATGCAAGCAATACTGGGCGCGGCACGTGAGGTTGCATCAGGCTACGTTCGTTGTGGCTATGTTAGTTTGCGTGAGGTTCGGATTGCTTTGAATGTCGTGTCATAGACTGGTGTTTGGCGGGTCTCTGCGCTCTACTGCGCTCTACCATGCTTTGCTTGGTTCTTGGGAGGCCAGAAATAATGGTCTCGGCACGTAACTTCGAGATAAATAAACGTTGGTTGTGTTCCGTTTGGCTAGCATAGGATATGGTAGCTTTGTCTTTTATGCTATACACCGCTATACGGTGGACTTCGGCGCTCTACATAGCTCTAATAAGCCCTGCATCTCTGTAGGGTGCCAGGAAGATTGTTCTCGACACCTTATGCTTCGATATGTTATGCTTGTCTTAGTTGCGTTAGGACTGGTTAGCCTAGGATACCTATGACTTTTGTGCCGTACACTGTAATGCGTTTGATTACAGCTCTCTGCTGTGCTCTAGCATGTACTGCT
This sequence comes from Eufriesea mexicana, assembly GCF_001483705.2. NCBI lineage: Eukaryota > Metazoa > Arthropoda > Insecta > Hymenoptera > Apidae > Eufriesea > Eufriesea mexicana. Next base: position 196,496 of record NW_016910092.1, read on the forward strand.
TGGTTCTTGGGAGGTCGCAATGGTTGTCACGGCCCGCAAGTTTGAGTTATGGTACGAATGGCCTGTCTAGGTTCGGACACGTTCCGGTAGGATAGCTATGACTTACGTGCCATACACAGTTATTCGGGGGATCCCGCCTTCCAATGTGTTCTACTCTAATATGCTTGATCTAGGGGGCAGCAACAGTGGTCGCGGCACGTCACGTTGAGTTTGGCTAGATTATGTTAGTTTGTGTTTGGCTTTGATATTTTCGGCTTCTCTGCTGTACATTGCGATTTTATGGATTTTTCCGCTCTTCTGTGCTCTAATATAATCTTCTTTGCCGTGGGGACGCCAGAAATAGTGGCAGTGGCACGCTAGGAGGGGTTAGGTTAGTTTTAGTTAGGTTAGATTTGGTTAGGTTAGGACGGGATAGCTTTGACTTTTGTGCTATACACTGTTACTCGGCAGATTTCTGCGCTCCACTGCGCTCTAATGTACGCTGCTTTGCTTTGGGGAGGACAGCAATGGCTGTATCGGCACGATACATTCAGTTAGGTTACGTTCGGTTTTGTCACGATTGGTTTAGTTAGGAAAGGGCACCTTTAACTTTAGCGCTATACACTACTCTCCGCTAGACTTCTGCGCTCTGCCGTGCTGTAATATATTCTACTTGCCTCTGAGGATGCCAGCAATAATATTCGTGGCACGTTTGTTTGTGTTATGTTCCGTTCGCTTTGGTTAGGTTAGGATAAGATTGGTCATGGTCGATTTGGCTTT
>NW_016910092.1:197277-201882 GCF_001483705.2 Eufriesea mexicana
GCGCTCTACCGAGCTGTAGCATATTCTGCTCGGATATGGGGAGGCCAGCTCTTGTGGCCTCGGCACGTTAGCCTGACTCGCGTTGCGTATGGCTATTTTACGATTGGCTAGATTAAGAGAGGTTGGCATTGATTTTTGCGCTATACACTGCTATTCAGCGGATTTCTGCGCTCTACTGTGTTCTACTGTACTTTTCTCAGCTCTAAGAGCCTGAGATAGTGGTCATGAAACGATAGGTTGAGCTAGGTAATGTTTGGTAGCATTACGTTTTGTTAGGTTAGGAGAGGATGGCTTTGACTTTTGCTCTGTGCACAGCTTTTCGGAGGAGTTCTGCCCTCTGCTGTTATGTAATATTCCCTGCTTTGCTCTGGGGTTACCAGAAATGGTGGTCGCGGCGCGTTTCGTTGAGTTAGGTTACGTTTGGTTATGTTATGTGTGTTTGGGTTCGGTGTGGTTAGCGTTGACTTTGTTGGCATAGATTGATATGCTTTGGATTTCTGCGCCCTACTGCGCTCTAATTCGCCCTGCTTTGTTCTGTGGAGGCCAGCAATAGTGGTCTCGGCACGTTAGATTGGGACATGTTCCGTTTGGTTATGTTAAGTTAGGTTTGGTCAGGTAACCATGGCATTGACTTTTCTGCCTCTACACTGCCAACCGAAGGACTTGTGCGCTCTACACGCCTTTGATATTTTCTGCATGGTGATCGAGAGGAGAGCAATATTGTTCCTGGCACGTTAAGCTGGATTTGATTGCGTTTGGTTATCTTACGTATTGTTAGGTCCGGAGGGGATAAATCAGACTCTGGTGCCACACACGGCTATTCGGTGGATTCCTGTGCCCTAGATTGCTCTACTTTACCCTGCTCGACTCTGATGTGACCAGCAGTAGTGATCACGGCACTATAGGTTATGTTACGTTACGTTTGGTTATGCTAGGTTTGGTTAGGTTCGGTAATGATGGCTGTGACCTTTGTGCTATACACTGCGTTTCTTTGGAAGTCTGCGATCCACTTTTCTCTAATATGCTCTATTCGACTCTGGCGAAGCCAGCAATAGTGGTCGTGGCACGAAAGGTTGAGTTAGGTTACGTTTGTTGAGGTTAGGTTGGGATAGGTTAGGGGAGGATTGCCTAGACTTTTGTGCTATACACAGCTATTCGGTGGACATTTGCGCTATACTGTGCTCTAGGATGTGCGGCCTGGCTATTGGAAGCCCAGCAATATTCGTAGCGGCAGGTTATGTCGAGTTAGGCCTTGTGTGGTTAGGTTCTGGGGGTTTGGGTTTGGCCCGGGTAGCTTAGACCTTTCTGATATACACCGCGATTTTACGGATTTCTGCGCTCTGGTCTACTCTAATATGTTCTGAATGGCGATGGGCATGCCAGCAATAGTGGACTCGGTGCGTTGGGTTCACTTATTCCACATACGGACAGGTTAGGTTAGGACATGTTGGGTTAGGGTTTCATTGACTTTAGTGCTATACGATGCTACTTGGTTGCTTTCTGCGCTCTATTCTGCTCCAGTATATACTGCATTTCTCTGAGGTGTCCAGCTACAGTGGTCTCGGCACGTTAGGATAAGCTACGTTACGCTCCTTTATATTACGTTTGGACAGGTTGGGGCAGGATAGAGTTGACCCTTGTGCTATACGCTGCTGTTCGGAGAAATCCTGTGCTCTGCTTTGCTCTGCTATGCTCTGCACGATTATGGGAAAGCCAGTAATAGTAGTCTCGCCACGTTAGGTTTAGCTGGCTACGTTTGGTTAGGTTATGTTTGCCTGGGTTTGGTTTGGATAGCTTCGGCTTACGTCGTGCACACTGCTTCTCGGTGGGTTCCTGCGCTCTACTGCGTTCTAGTATGAGCTGCTTGGCTCCGTGCAGGTCAGCAATATCGGTCTCGGCACGTTAGGTTGAGACAGATTACGTACGGTCACGTTACGTTTGGCCAGGTTAGGATAGGGTAGCTCTGACTGTTGTGTTATGCACCGCCATTCTGCGGATTTCTGCGCTCTACATTTCTCTAATATGCTCTGCTCGGTTAGATTCGGGTAGGACAGGTTAGGTTAAGATATCTTCCACTCTTATGCCACACATGGAAATGCGGTGGGTTACTGCGCACTACTGTGCTGCAGTAAATTCTGCTTGCCTCTGGGGAGAGAAGCAATGGTTTTCTCGGCAGGGTAGGTTGAGCTAAGCTACGTTCTGTTGTGCTACGTATGGTTGTGTTAGGATATGGTAGCTTCGGCATTTGTGCTATGCATTGCATAGCATAATATGCAATATATCCTACTTGGCTCTGGTGCGGGCAGCAGATGTGATCTCGGAACATTAGGCTGCGTTATGTTACGTTTGGTTTCGTTACGTCTGGCCTGGTTAGGACAGGATTGCTTTGACTTTGTGCTGTACACTGCAATTCGTTCGATATCTGCGATCGGCGCTGCTCTACTAGCAGCCGCTCGTCTCTGGGGTTGCCTGCAATAGTGGTCGTGGCACGCTTGGATGGTATATGATGCGTTCGGTACGGCAAGGTTTGGCTATGTTTGGTTAGGATCGCTTTGATTTTTCGCTATACACTGCTATTCGGTCAGTTCCAGCATTCTACAATGCTCTGCTATGCTCTGCTCGGCTCTCGTGAGGCCAGCTGTGGCGGTCGTGGCACCCCCGGTTGTGTTACGTTACGTTTAGATATGTTAAGTTTGGTCAGGTTAGGCGGGGATATTTCTGACTTTTGTGCTATGCACTGCTGTTCGGTTGATTTCTGCTCTCTACTGCGCTATAATCTGCTCTGCTTGGCTCCGGCGATGCCGGCTATTGTGGCCTCTGCACGTTAGGATAAGTTAGATTACGTTGGCTTGTGTTAGGTAATTTTGCGTTTGGCTGGGATAGCTGTGACTTCTGTGCATCGCACTGCAGTTATATGGACTCCTGCGCCTTGTTCTACGCTATCACCTTCTTCTTGTCTCCGGCGACGCCAGGAATAGCTGTCGCGGCGCGTTAGGTTGAGCTATGTGTTACGTTCGGTTGGGTAAGGCTTGGTTTGGTTAGGATGGGATGGCTCTGATTTTTGTCTATGTACTTCTATGCGGTGGTTTGCTGAGCTCTACTTCGCCCTAATATGCTCTGCTCGGCTTTGGGGTGTTGGGGACAGCAATGGTGGTTTTGGCACGTTACTTTTAGTTAGGTTGCGTTCGGTTATGTAAGGATTGGTTAAGTTATGCAAGGGTAGCTACAACTTTTGCACTATGCACTGCTGCTCGTTGGACTTCCGAGCTCTACTGTGCACTAATATGTTCTGCTTGCCTCCGGGGAGGCCAGCAATAATGTTCGTGGCCCGCTTGTTTGAGATTAGTTACGTTTGGCTTGGCTAGGTTAGGATAGGATTGGTTGGTATAGTTTCGACTTTTGTTCTAGACACTGCTATTCGGTCGGTATCAGCCCTCTGCTTGCTCTACTAGCATCTGCTTGTCTCTGTGGGGGTCAGCAGTAGCGGTCGTGGCACGACAGTTTGGGTTATGTTACGTTCGGTTAGGGTGGGTTAGATTCAGTTTGGTCAGGATGTCTCTGCCTTTTGAGCTATGCACTGCAATTCGGTGGATTTCTGCGCTCTACATTGATCTACTATACCCTGCTCGTCACCCAGGATGCCAGCAATAGTGGTCGCGGCAGGTTATGCTAAGTTAGTCTACGTTCGGTTAGGTTAGGTTTGGACAGGTTGGGTTAGAATGCCTTTGACATTTGTGCTGTACACTCCAGTGCGGTGGATTACTGCGCTCTGCTGTGTTCTAGTATATTCTGTGTGGTTCTGTGGAGGTTGGAAATGGTGGTCTCGACACGTTAGGTTGAGATATGTTACGCGTGGTTGGGTTATGTTAGTTTGGGTTAGGACAGGATAGCCATGACTATTCATCTAAACATTGCCAATATATGGACTTCTGCGCTCTACGCTCCTCCAACATGCCCAGCTTGGCTCTTGTGATGACAGCAACCGTGGCAGCGGCACGTCATGTTTTGTCAGGTGACTCTCGGCTAAGTAACGTCAGGTTACGATTGGACGGGCTAGCTTTTACTTCTGTCCTATGCACTGCAACTCGGTGGATCTCCGCGGTCTACTATGCTCTAGTATGTTCTGCTTGCCTCTGGGATGGCAGCTATATTGGTCTCGTCACGTAAGGTTGAGTTATATTACGTTTGGCTATGTCCCGTTTGGTTAGGTTAGGATAGGATAGCATTGTCTTTTATGCTGTACACTGCTGCTCGTTGGATTTCAGCGGTCTACATTGCACAAATATCTTGCCACGACCGCTATTTCTAGTTTCCCTGCAATCGAGCATAGTATAGTAGATCTACGGCGAGCGCAGGAATACAACGGATAGCAGTGTGTAGCACAAAAGTCAAAGTTATCCTATACAAACATAACCAAACGTGACATAACCAATCTTAGACTAACACAATCTAACGCGCCAGGGCCACCATTTCTAGGCTTCCCAGAGCAAAACGGAGAATATTATATTTTAGTAGAGCGCAGAAACCCACCGAATAGCATTGTATAGCACAAAAGTGAAAGCCATCCTTCCCAACGTCAATCCTAACGTGCCGAGACCAGAATTA
>NW_016910092.1:202330-206805 GCF_001483705.2 Eufriesea mexicana
AACCAATCGTAACATAAGCGGACGTAGCGTAACCCCACCTGAAGATCCACGAAAGCCATTACTGGCCTCAGGAGAGCCAAGCTGGGTATAGCAGAGCGAAGTAGAACGCTGGAATCGTCCGAATAGCAGTGCATAGCACAAAGGTCAAATCCATCACAACCAAAGGAGACCTAACCCAACCTAACCAAGCGTAACCTATCTAAGCCAAGCGTGCCACTACCACAATTTCTGTCCTCAACAGAGACAAGCAGATGCTAGTAGAGGAACGCAGTGAACAGATAGAGACCGAAAAGCAGTGTATACCACAAAAGTCAAAGCAACAACAACCAAACCTATCCGAACATAGCCAAGACCTGCGTAACATAATATTACCTTGCGAGCCGAGACCGCCATTGCTGGACTCCCCAGAGCCAAGCCGATCTTAGCAGGGCACGGTAGACCGCAGAGATGCAACGTATAGAAGTGTACAGCACAAAAGTCAAAGTTATCCTCTACTATCCCAACAAACCGTGGCGTTACCGAACGTAGCATAGCACAACCTCTCGTGCCGTGACCACTATTGCGGGCCACCCCAGAGCCAAGCAGTTAATATTAGAGAAGAGTAGAGCACAGATATCCACTGCATAGGAGTGTGCAGCACAAAAGTCTAAGCTACCCTATCCAAACCTAACCAAGCCATAACAAGCCTAACGTAACATAGCTCAGCCACACGTGCCAGGGCCGCTATTCCTAGCCTCCACAGAGACAAGCGGATGCTAGTAGGGTACTGCAGTGCGCAGGTATCGACCGAATAGCGGTGTATACCACAAATGTCAAAGCCATTCCGACAAAACCTAACCTAACCTGGCCTAACCAAGCGTAACCTAACATAACCTAACTTGCCACGACCATTATTGCTGACCGCACTAGAGAAGTGCAGAGTATAGTAGGGCACAGTAAAGCGCAGAAAGCCACCAAATAACAACGTACTCCACAGAAGTCAAAGACACTCTAACCTAACCAGACATAATCTAACATAACCACACGTAGAATAACTAAGCCTAACGAGAAGAGACCACAATCGCTGGCCTCCACATAGCCAAGCAGGACAGATTAGAGCACTATAGGGCGCAGAAATTCACGGAATTGCAGTGCATAGCACAAAAGTCAAAGCCATCCTGACCGAACATAGCCTAACCTGACATAACAAAGCGTAACGATGCTAAGCCCATCGAACCACAACCGCCATTGCTGGTCTCCCCACACTCGAGCAGGGCACAAGAGAGCAACGAAGAGCAGAGAAATACACCGCATAGCAGTGTATAGCACAAAAGTCAAAGATACCTTATACTCTCCCAGCCAAACGTAACATAACCGGCCGTAACCTGACAGAGCCTAACGCGCCCCGGACATTTTTCCTGGACTCCCCAGAGGAAGGTAGAGAATATTAGATAACAGTTCAGCGCAGAGATCCACCGAATAGCAGTGTATACCCAAAAGTCAAAGCTAACCTGGCCTAACCTAACCAAGCATAACATGAGTCAACCTAACCTGCCGAGAGCATTATTCCTGGCCACCACAGAGGCAAGCAGATTGTGACAGCTCACAGAAGAACGCAGACGTCAATAAAATATCAGTGTGTAGCACGAAACCCATAGCAGTCGTAACCTAACAAAACGTTACCTAACCAAGCCAAACGTTATCTGACTTGACTTAACGTGTCGCAAACACCATTTCTGGCTTCTCGAAGGTCGAGCAGAGTATGGAAGTGTAATGTAGAGAGCAGAAATCCACCGAATTGTGGTGTAAAGCACAAAAGCCACAGCTATCCTATCCTAACCTAACCAATCGTAATAATATCAAACTTAGCCTACCAAGGTCTGTCGTGCCAGTGCCACTATTGCCGGCCTCTCCGCAGTCCAGCAGGGTCCAGTTGAGCATAGTGGAGCGCTGAAAGCCACCAAACAGCAATGTGAAGCACAATTGTCAAACATACCCTGACCAAACGAGGTCTAACCTAACCTGTACGAACTTAGAGAAACTAGACCTATCGTTCCGCAGCCAGTACTGCCCGCTTCCCCAAAGCCAAGCAGAATATACTATCGCACAGTAGAGAGCAGAAGTCCCCCGCAAAGAAGTGTAAAGCAGAAAAGCGGAAGATACCCTAACATAAACTGACCTAACGTAACCAACCAAGACGTAACCAATCCCGACATAACGTGCCTAGTTAAACATTGCTGGGCTCCCCATTGCCAAGCAGGGCATATAAGGGGAGAGTAGAGCGTAGGGGTATATAACATGGCAATGCATATCACGGAAGTCAGGGATATCGTAACCTTGCACAAACAAACTTAACCTGACCAAACGTCCCTTGACACAACCTAACGCGGCGCGGCCACCCTTTCTGAAATTACCAAAGGAAAGCAGGGAACGTTGCATTGCAGTAGAGCACAGAAATCCACCGAATAGCAGTGTACAGCACAAAAGTAAATGCTATCCTGTCCAAACCTAACCTAACCTAGGCTAGCGGAACGTAACATAACTCAAATAAACGTTCCACGACAACTATTTCTGGCATCCCCAGAGACAAGCAGGTACAAGTAGAGCAACGCATTTCACAGATATCGACCGAAAAGCAGCGTATAGGGCAAAAGTTAGGGCCATCCCGACCAGACCCATCCTAACCTAGCCAACTCAAGCGCAACCTAACTCAATCTAACGTACCGAGACCAATATTTCTGGACTTCCCAGGGCCAAGCGGAGCATGTTATATCAGAGTAGGGCGCACAGATCCACAGGATGGCAGTGTATAGCGCCGAAGACAAAGCAACCCCGTCGTCACCTATCAAAACGTAACATATGCAGACGTAACGTATCCCAAACTACCGTGCCTCGACCAGCTATTGCTGGCTTCACGAGAGCTAAGCAGAGTTTAGCATAGCACTGCAGAACGCAGAAATCATCCGAATAGCAGTGTATAGAACAGAAGTCAAAGCTATCCTATGCAAGCATAACGAAGCCTAACCTAGCCAAACGTAACGTAACTCAACCTAACGTGCCGTGAGCACTATTCCTGGCGTCCACAGAGACAAGCAGAGTGCGGTGACTCAAAGGAGAGCGCAGAAGTCCATAGAATGGCTTTGTGTAACACAAAAGACAGAGCCATCCTAACCTAACACAACGTAACCTTCCCAACCAAAAGTAACCTAACTGAAGCTAACGTGCGGCGACCTATATTGCTGGCCTCCCGAGTGTCGAGCAGGGTATAGTGGAGCAGTGTATCTCGCTGAAATACACCGAATAGAGGTATATATCGCAAAAGTCGAAGCTATCCTATCCTAACCTAGCCAAACGCAATATAACCGGACTCAACATACCTCAGACTATCGTGCCGAGACCAATACTGCTGGCATCCCCATAGCCATGCAGTATAAACCAGAACACCGCAGAGCGCACAAATCCAGCGTACAGCAGTGTATAGCACAAAAGTTAATGCCACACTAACCAAACTTAGCCAAACCTAACCTGACCGAGCGTAAAATATGTAAACCAAACGTGCCACGACCACTATTACCGGCCACCGCAGAGCCAAGCAGATGTTAGTACAGCAATACAGAGCGCAGTTATCGACCGGACTGCCGTGTACAGCACAAAGGTCAAAGATGACTTAACAAAAATTAACCTAACCTAGCCTGACCCAGCTTAATCTAACTAAACCGAACCTGCCACGACCGATATTGTTAGCCTCTCCAGAGACAAGCATAAGCTAGTAGGGCAATACTGTGCACAGACATAGACCGAATAGCAGTGAACGGCACAAGAGTCTAAGATACCCAAACTCAACCTGACCTAACCTAATATAGCAAAGCGTAACCAAAGTAATCATATCGTGCCGCGGCCGCTATTGCTGGCCACCCCATACCCGAGTAAAGTATATTAGGGCAACGAAGAGCGTAGACATCTACAGAATAGCAGCGAATAGCACAAAAGCCAAAGATATCCTATCGTAGCCTAACCAAACGTAACATAACCAAACGCAACGTAAGTAAGCCTAATGTGCCTAGAATACTATTGCTGACCTCTTCCGGGCCGTGCAGGAGATATTAGAGGACAGAAGAGCGCAGAAACCAACCGAATTGCAGCGTGCAGCACTAAAGTCGTAGCTATCCTAGCCTAACATAGCCAAACATAATGCAGCCAAGCGCAACGGAACTCTACCTAACGTGCCTAGACCGCTTTTGCTGATATCCTTAGAGCAAAACAGAATATAATAGAGCACACGAGAGTGCAGAAATCCTCCGCATTTAAGTGCGAAACACAAAAGTCAGACATATACTAACCTAACCCGACATAACCTAACCGAGCGAAACGAAGCCCAACTCAACCTACCGAGCAGAGACCTCCATTGCTGGCATCCACAACGCCAAGCAGAGCATGTTAGAGCACAGAAAAGCGCAGAAATCCTCCGAAAAGCAGTGTATATCACAGAAGTCAAA
>NW_016910092.1:210984-212681 GCF_001483705.2 Eufriesea mexicana
GCCAAACGTAGCAAAACCAAACGCAGCCTAGCTCGAACTAACGTACCGAGTCATCTATTGCTGGCCTCTCCAGCGCCTAGCAGAGATTATCAGAGTTCATCAGAGCGCAGAAATTCAACTTGGCCCAGCGTACAGCACAAAGTTCAAAGCTATCCTATTCTTACCTGGCCATGCTTAACGCAACCAAACGTAACCTAACTGACAATATCGTGCCGAGACCGCTATTGTTGCCCTCCTCAGAGCCAAGCAGAACATATTAGAGGAGAGTAGAGCGCAGAATCCATAGAAACTCTGTGTACAGCAGAAAAGTCAAAGCCATCTGAACCTGACACAGGCAAATATAACCTACCCAAACGAAGCGTACCTCAACATTGCGAGCCTCGGCCACTATTGTTGGACTCCAAAGGGCCAAGCAGAATATAGTAGAGCACAGTCGAACGCAGGAATGCACCGAATAATAGTGTACGCCACGAGAATCAAAGATATCAAAACACAACACAACACAAGCAAACGTAAACTAATCAAACGTAGTCTATATCAATCTAACGTGCCGAGACCGCTATTACTGGCCTCCCCAGTGTCGAACAGAGTATAGTAGAGCAATGAAGAGCGCAGAAATCCACCGGCTAGTAGTGTACAGCACAAAAGTCGAAGCTACCCTATCCAAACCTAGCTTAACGTAGCATAAGCAGACGTAACGTAACCCAACCTTACGTGCCGCGACCGCTACTTCTGGCACCCCCGACTGAAGCAGACGCTAGTAGAGCAATGCGGTGCACAGGTATCGCCCGAATAGCAGTGCGGAGCTCAAAAGTTATAGCTACCCTTACAAAACCTATCCTAACCTAGCCAAGCCAAGCATAACATAACTCAACCTAGCGTGCCGAGGACACTATTACCGGGCTTCTCAGAGTCGATCAGAGTATAGTGAAGCAACGTAGGGCATAGAAATCGAACGAATAGCAGTGTATAGCACAAAAGTCCTTGCTATCGTCTCCTAACATATCCAGACGTAATATAACCAAACGCAACATATCTTAAGCTGACGTGCCGAGGCCACAATTGCTGGCCTCCACAGAGCCAGGCAGAATATGCTAGAGCTCAGTAGAAGGCAGGAACCCAGCCTATAGCAGTATACAGCACAAAAGACAAAGCCATTCTAACCAAACGTATCCTAACCTGATCAAAGCGAACGTAAGGTAACTAAACCACACGTGCCACGAACATTCTTGCTGGCCTCCACAGAGACAAACAGAACATATTAGAGGAGAGTAGGGTGCCGGAGTCCATGGAATCTCTCTGCATAGCACAATAGTCGAAGCTACCCTGTCCCAACGTAGCCAAACGTAACCGAACCGAACGTAGCCTCAATCAACCTAACGTGCCGGGTCCACTATTGCTTGCCTCCTCAGAGGCAAGACGAATATGCTAGAACGCAGTAGATGGCAGAAATCCAACGCGCTGCAGTGTTTATCACAAAAGTCAAAGATATGCTAACCTAACTTATCCTAACCTAACCAGTCCAGGCGTAACATTATTCTACATAACGTGCCGTGTCCACTATTACTGACCTCCCCAAAGCAAAGCAGAGCATGTTAGAGCACAGTAGAGCGGAGAAATACACCGAAGTGCAGTATGTAGCACAAAAGCCGAAGGTACCCTCACCGAACCTAACCCATCGTAACACAACCGAACGT